>NW_007726837.1:437742-456796 GCF_000696425.1 Galeopterus variegatus
ACAGCTCCTGTACTCACACAGCTCAGCACAGGTACAAAACTACAACAGAAGGACCTAAAGGACTGCACAGGAACAAGAGGTCATGCCACCTCTGTTCCTCCAAAGATATCAGAGATGTCTTTTAAGCCCTGCCAGATACCACATGATCTAAGGCCTTGAACTCCTAAGAGTGAGAATTGGTGGAATTAAAAAAAAGTACTGTGCTGAAACTTCTTTGCTCCTTGTAATATCAATAATTTAAGAGCATTGCCCTTACATCAAACCTTCCTAGAGTACAATTCTTCCATTGCCATCATGGGATATTTCCATTATTAATTGGTCTTCCTTCTGATTCCAGATACACTCACACACCTTCCCTAAACACCCAGTACTTCCCCTCCATCATAGCTGGACTTCTTCTTCCTAAAATGATTGCTTACCAAACAGATAAAAATGGTATCAAAACTAATGCTTGATCTCATTACAGGTAGGTTTCCAATGAAAACTTCAACATATGGACAGTTTCTCTAAGGAGGAAAGAAATATGCTAATTAATGTTCATATTGAAGGAGGAAGCCCAGTCAGGAAGATTCTAGTTTTCATTTTCAGTAGTGACAGAGAATGTAGAATGATTCTTCCCTTTCCTAACATGGCTACAAGAAGATGCTTGTGACTTGCTTTTCTGATGTCTGAGATCACCATAAACAGGACATTCCCTTGAACAAAAGGCATAATGACACAATCATGGGATCTGGAGGGTGGTATGGAAGAAGGTAAGAGTGGGTGGTGTGGACAAATGCATATCAAGTCAGGAGACCTGTATCTAAGTTCTGCTATTAATCAGTTATCTCCCATTGCTTCAAGTATTTAAAGGTCTCTGAGCCTCCTTTATATCATCTGTAAAACTCAGATGATAATGCCTAGCTTAAAAAGATGTAATATTATAATTCAGCAGTTAGCGTCGTTGTTCTAAGTGCTGACAATAAAGGAATGTGGGGAGAAAGAGGAAATGTGGGAGGTGGGGAGGGAAGAGGTACCTAGACACTTTAAAACCTTAACCATAGTAATGAGAAAAAACACAGAAACAGATAGCTGGGTGGCAAGATAATATGTCACTAGGACAGATTCTGACAACTGGGACCAGAGAGATGGACACAATCCATCGGGTTACTATAAAAACATCACCACCACCAGGTCTACTATATCAGAACTTGTGGAGAAAGAAGAGACTTGAAGGTAAAAATTCTGTACTGATTAAGATTAAATCTTAAAGGACTATGTTTGCTCAGAATTCACTTAGAATAATCTTTTTGTACTCAAACAAAATGGACTCAAAAGTAAAATTAAGTGGTATCTTAAGCCAAGGTCCCCAGAAGGAGATGCTGAGCCAAGAGAGAGAAACCAGTAAGGGAGAAGTGGAAGCAGAGCACGGAGGAGAAAGCAGCCAAGTAAGGCTTCAGGCAAAGTCCCACAGAGAATGGCTTCAGTCTACGCCTCAAAGCGGTCCTGTCCCTTGGGAAGGACTCCCTCACCATTCATCACTGGCTAGGAGCCACCCCAGATGAATGTAATTCCCAGGCACCTCCAGCTCTCTGGGCTTCTGGGCAAAGCAGTCCCAGTAGTCCTAGAGTGTCCTCTGAAGAAGAATCACAGGTGCAAGCTGAAGGAAGCAAAGGCACATTCATGTCAGGGGAAGCGTGCACAGAAGTGGCAAAAGGGACACGAGGGACTCTGGGAGAAGCACTGACAGTGTCTGATAGAAGGGGAGGTGCAGAAATGGCAAGCGTACTCTTCACACCTGAGAATGTGCTCTGAAGTATCATAATGGCTATGACTGCAAGACAGAAATATGACAATAGAGGTATAAATAGAGGATGACCATGGAAGCACCAAGGAGGCAGTGACCAGTTCTGAGCGAAATGAGAAGGTTTTCAACAGACTGTATGAGTCCCTCCTTGGAAGGGCTTTTGGACTTAGAGGAGCGTCTGGAAAGTGGACTGAGTCTGGGGTCAAGGCTTCGTCCTTTGGGGTGGTTACTTCACATGCCTGGGGACAAAGTCAGAAGTAAAAACCTATCTAAAAATTAGTGATGAGGGCCATGTCATAGAATTGAAATCCATTTTTAGAAACAAAAGGTTGGGAGTTAGACAATTATAAGAGAAGTGTCAGAGGCAAGGAGACAGATGATGAAAATTAGATGTGAGATTTGGCTATTTACCAGGGGCAGGGCAGAGTTGTCCTGGGTAACACAATGGGTAGGTGGTTAGAGACATCGAACAGGAGTGTCCGGAATTCATGTCCGGGTCAGGTCTTGATGAAATGTGTGGGTTTTCAGATACAGATGGAACATATGGTGTTAGAGAAAGAGAAAAGTTTGTGCACAGAGGCTAGACATTATTGTGACTTGAATGGAAGGGACATGCTGAGAAGAGAAGTAGGAGGCTGGACAGGTCATTTTCAGATGACTTGTTGAAGAACCTGCTAGCCATTTTTTTTACCTTAATCCACTAACCAACAGACCTTTTTTTCTATTTTTAGGAAGATTATATAGAAGATAAACTAGAGGGGAGAAAGAGAGATAGAGAGATAGCTTTGAAGGTTGTTGCAAAAGTCCAGGCAAGAGATAATGCACACTGTAATTAACATCCTCCCCAAAGAGAATTTGTAGATCAAGGAACTAGCCCAAAGAAAAATATACCAGTTCGTTCTTAAAAGATCTTTATCTCTTTGTATTCTATTTGTGCAGTGGTAACTGCTGAGGGAGGTAACAAAAATTTCATCTATTTTTTAAAACTCTGTAAAAGGCTTGATCCTCAAAGTATCTTGTTCCTGGAGAAGAACATTACTGAGAGGAAATAGGAACTGAATTCTTTCCCAGCAAATAGAAAGCAGAAAGGTAGCTCAAGAAATAAAATCCTGGCTCAGGCCTGGGATATTGGGAGAAACAACAGTAATGAAATGATAGAAACATCTCAAACTGAAGAAAATGCTAGCATGATCTAACTACACAAGAGCCAAACAATAACTTTTAGCAAGTAAAAAGCATTAATGGATGATAAGATAACAGAAAATCGACAAATACCTCCCTATGGATGCTAAACTAAAGCAATGATAATAAGATTTGGGATCAGGGGCAAGATTTGGAAGACACTCGGGGCTAGAATCAATAGAACTTGGTACAGATTACACATGTGAAGTGAGGGAGACTGAAGAGTCCACTAGGAGGCTTAAGGATTGGAACTGAAAGAGAAAGAGAAATTTGGGAAGAGTGAGGCAAATGGAGAGTTAAATTTTGTGCATGCTCAGCATCCAAGTTGGAGGTGCCTGATAGGTGCTTGGAAATATGTATTCAGCTCAGAGAAAAGGTGGCTCTGGAGGCACAGATGAAAGATCATCACTATTTAGATTATACCTCCGTTCTAGAATGAATGGGAGTTTAAAGGGAGAAAACAAGCGTTCTAAGAAAAGAACCCTGAGAAGCCACAATATTCAAGAACCATCTCATCAAAAGAGGAAAATCTAATACAGGATGTCAAGGAGTAACCAGAAAGGTGGAAAATGAGTAGTATTCTATATGCCAAAAAGGAAAGAGTGTCCAGGATGAAATGCAACCATGACTCCCTAGGCTTGTTGATGTCCCCACTGTTTACTCATTCTGTGAAGGGCAAGCAATTTAATCTCTTGTACCTCTGTTTCTCCATCTCTGAAATGGGGATAATAGCACTGACTTTATAGGGCTGTTGTCAGAATGAAATGATTTAATATATGGAAAGTGCTTAGAGCAGGCCAAGCAGAGAGCAAACGCTACATAGGTGTTAGAATAAAAGAAAAAAGTGATGCAGAGACATCACTTGGTTGGTTGATGCCTAAAAACAGTTCACTGGAATTTGACTATTAGAAAGTCATTGTTATTGGTAAAAGGTATTATGTATGAAAGCACACATGTATAATAATTATCATTTTCAATTTTTTCTTTTTGCACATTATTTAGAGTTTGTGAAGATGAGAGAGAAAATGATGGTAATGTCTTTATAAAAAAACAATTAAAAGGGCTAATCCATGCACCAAAAATATACCAAAACTAGATTTAGGGTAAATTTAGCACAGCAAACTAAAGTATGGAATTATTACGCACATGAATGTAAAAGACACATGGAGTATTATTAACAATATTAGGTGTTTGAAATCTCACTGGAGTTATTTTAGAAACACAGATGGTCAGGCATATGTATGCTGTATGTGAAAATGTGAATAGTAAGAGACACAAATTGTAGCTGAGATAGTCACCTTAAGCTTACACATGTCTCTTTCTGATTGTGACATTTGATGAAAAATAGATACAGTTCCACAGAGTACAAATCTTTATTTATGAGCACTATTATGTATAAGTATCATATCGTACTATTTTATGGCCAGAAATAATTACTGTTCTTCATACTTAACTCAATTGTTTATTATGTGCCAGCCACACTAAGTATGTGATATGTATTCAACCATTTAAACTTCACACCAGCCCAATTAGGTAGTTATTATCAGCAATTCCATGTCACATGCAAGGAAGCTGAGATACAGAGAAGTCAAGCAACTTGTCTTTGGTTGCAGTTCTAGTAAGTAGCACAGCAAAGACTGAATCCAATTTAGTTGGCTCCAGAGTCTATGCACTTAGCTGTTATGTGACACTGCTTCCCAATTACGAAGGAGAAAATAAAAATCAATAAGGTGGAAATGAAGAGTCTACACTGCCTTTCAGAGATCTGTCACACTTTTTTATGGACTAAATTGTGTTTCTCCAAAATTCATATGTGGAAGCCCTAACTCCCAGTACCTCAGGATGTGACAGGCTTTGGAGATAGGATCTTTAAAGAGGTGATTAAGGTTAAATGACATCATATGGGTAAAAACTTTTTTTTTTTCTTTTTTTTTTCTTTTTGTCTTTTTCCGTGTCCGGCAACGGATCGCAACCCTCAGTGTTGCCCCCGTACCGGACCGGGGACCGGCAACGGGATCGCAACCCTCAGTGTTGCTCCCGCGCCTCGCTCAGCCAGTGAGTGGGAACCGGTCTGCATGTCGGATCCGAACCCTCGGGTGGGAGCGCCACCGCGCTTCCCAAGCGGCGCACTTATCCAGTGCGCCACCGGGCCAGCTCAGGTAAAAACTTTTTTAAAAAAAGTTTTTCATTCAGTGATGAGTAAAGAGACTGGAGAAAATTTGGTGTTCCCCTTTAAAAATATTAAAGTTTTTGAGATTCCAGGGATTCTGTAACAAGTCGTGAGATCATGTTCTAATTAAGTTCTGCATAAAGAGGCCACCATGTGCTTGTTTTAGCTGGGGAGCAGTTACCCAAGATTCCTAGTAGCTCCTCTTTTTAGGTAAGTAACCTTACTTATGGCTCCCTGAAAGCTCTTTTTAATGACCCCTCACAGAACTTCACAAATTTCTTTAAAATGACATTACCCCTATATACCTTCTGAGGTGAATGGGAATGATCACGCCCTCAGTAGACCTTAATAACAGTTTATTTAATCATGTTTGACCTACAGAGAAACAAATTATGATGGAAGCTCCCTAGCAAATACTATTCTAATGAATGAAGAAGAGAGACAGAAAGTGGAATCCATTGAAAGACAAACCATTTCAACTCATGACATTTTTGGAGACACATTGTCAGGATGAAGACAGATAAAAGTTGTAATTCAAGGATATCCTGCCGAAATTAAGTGAGTTTACATGATGGCCACTGTATTTACAGTATAATTTATGACTTATTAGATACTGTAGGAGCTAAAAAATTTTGCTTAGCCATTTTCCTTTGGAAATGAACATTAGGTGGTTGGCTGTGTAAATCTTAGCTGTAAAAAAAAAAAAAGCTCATTTTTGAAACTTATTTGAATGTTTTCTATTACTGTGAAGCTGCACATTGTAAGTTTCATTATATGTTAAGAATTCACCTACCTCCATGTCTTTATGTCATATTTTAAAAAGATTATTTTACAGCACATTTTACCATACTCTGAAAATACTAGAACACTACAAAGTTGGACAGGCAGAAAAGTAATTCAGGTATGAATTGCAAAATTGACATTAGTACATAGGGTAGCCCTCTACCAGCTGAAAAGGAAACGAGGTCAATAACTTATTGATGGCAGAGAGTATGCTGTCACATTTGGTGCACAGAGCATGGGGCTGAGAGTCAAGAGATCTGGGCTGTATCACAGCCAGCTAGAATATGGGTTCACTTTGTGACCTTGAACAAGTCAATTAGCCTCTGTTGCAAGTTCCCCACATGTTGAGTTGAGATAAGAATATTCTTAGTTCATAGGAATAGTGTCAGAATTAATGTTTTGATATCACGTGACTTGGTGGAATGAGGATATGGACCAGGCACGAGCAGGTAATGAAACCCAAAGAAAAACTTTGTCTTTTCTATTCAATTTATTTTTTCAGGAGAAGCTAGTGTATTAAGGATTACAGTGCAGGATAAACAATATACTTGCCTCAGAAATTCTAATACTATTAGGAGTCCAAGACCATCAGAATAACCTGTAGATCAAGCAAATCTTAAACTGATTAAACATACTGCAACAATGGACAAAATAATCTTAAGGAAGCCTTACTAGTTCTCAGAAGGGGCAGGGCAAAAGAGAATATGTATACAGAGTCCTCAAGTTACAATGGTTTGACTTACAATTTTTCAACTTTATGGTGGGTTTATCAGGACATAACCCCATTTTAAGTCAAGGATCACCATATAGGGTTTTGAGGTCTGGGCTCAATCAGGCAAGTCTTCTGAGGTGCAGAATTGGGCAAATTAATTAATGACAGTCTATGATTGATAGCCATAGCAAGGTTAGAGTATTGGAGCAACTCTTGATAAATAAGTTTTGTTGCATAAGCAAGCACTTTGCCCAGGTGAAATGATAATTTTCCTGGACAAATTTGTAATTTTCTGATGCAAACAGTAAAGTTATTTACAGTTTACAAGTCATATGTTCCTAGATAAGAATTTTCTAGAGCAAATAGTTAAGTCACGTTAAGACAAGCATTCTCCTTTCAGTCCTGATAGGTAAGCTATGAGGCCACAGAAAGTTTTTCATTGTCACAGCAGAACACATTCCAGTTGTCTAATAAGGAGTCTCTATGAAAAGAACAAAAATGGAAGCAAATGGTGAGAGGAGAGAGATACTTACAGAGGAAAAAGAAATGTATGGTTTCCCAGTAATAAAACTGGATGGGTGCAGGAGCCAAAAACAACTTCTTTTGTCACTGAAGTCTTGCATTATTCCCAATGGTGTTATTGCAAGGGTCATCATATGAAATTCATCCAAACTGAGAAATACTTGAGGTTGGAAAGCAGTGTTGAAATAAGTTACAGACTTTACCTTATTTGCAGCTGTTATAACTGGATCCCAGGCAAACCTATCGTCATCCAAGTTAGAGCCTTAAACAAGTAAGCTCTAGTATAAAATTTAGAAGAGACAATAACAGATGTAATTACTATATGTAAACTTAAGTTTCAGCTCTGACATATAAAGAGCTTGAGAGTCATCATTCCCATTCTTACAACAAGAAAAAAGATGAACAAATTAAGAATCAACAACTTTTCTTCAACTCCTCAGAGAACTGTGGTCTCAGGACAAACCAACAGAGTAAAATCTGGAGAGAAAGATAAAAAGAATCACTGCCAAGATCACATTACCTGGAGCAGAAGCCTCTCGAGCCATAAACTGGTAGAAATGGTTAAACGGAACTTTCGAGGTACCCTCAATTTAATTAGCAGGAGGCTAAGTGTGGACTAGCATTCCTTCCCTATGAGAAATGTTGAGGAAGTTTTTCAGAGAAAAGGAAAATGATATAGGTCAGAAACTCAGATCTACATAAGAACAGGAAGAGTGTCAGAGAAGGAATACATTAAGATAAACTAAAATATTNTAAACGGAACTTTCGAGGTACCCTCAATTTAATTAGCAGGAGGCTAAGTGTGGACTAGCATGAGACTGAAAAACTCCTGGAGGTCACAGTCTTAGGAGCTCCACACACTTGTGGGCTTTAACTCCAGGAATTACATCAAGTTCTCACAGTGAGAAGCTAACAAAAAAATCCCCACATGGCAATGTCAAGGGAAGGAGAAGAGTAATCATTTTGAAATATGCCTAGAATGTTCTTCACAACAAAAACCTACTCAGCAGGGGAAAAGACTTTACCAGAGCTTTATCTAATCTGAGAAAAGGACAATTATGGTAATTACCCAACTCCAGCCTTCTTTAGATTTCCTAATTAGGGGGTAGGAAGGGGGGAATGAGGAGAAGCTTATAAACACCTGTGAAGGTCACAGACCAGGGACATAGACCCACTAAAAGACTAATATTTAATCCTAGGATTAAAGAATGTTTCCCCTCCCCTACACCTTAGCACCACATCAACAGGAATGTAGTGTAATAACAGTGGATTATAGCTGAGAGAACTGCAAGATACAGATTCTATTTTAAGAAGCAGTTCTTAGGAAAACTCAAAGACAACAGAAAAGACAAACACACGGACACTAGAGGAAATTGAAGCCTCTCATACCTACAGCTATAGCAAACATTAAACACAGCTCAACTCCTAGTCAAATTGACATAAAACCTCACAATAAAGGCCTATTTACCTCAATTCCCATTACCTGATACACCATTTCTGACTTTCAACAAAAAACTATTAGGCATACTAAAAAGCAAGGAAAACCAGTCTGAAGAGATAGAGTAAGCATCAGAAGTAGCCTCAAATGACACAGATTTTTGAATTATCAGATAGAGAACTTAAAATAACAATCAATATGTTAAGGGCTCTATCAGCAGAAGTAAACAACATGCAAGAGTGAGTGGCTAACATAAGCAGAGAGATGGAAACTCTAAGAAAGTATCAAAAGGAAATGCTAGAGATCAGAAAAACTATAGCATAAATGAAGAATGCCTTTGATAGGCTTATCAGCGGACTAGACAAACCTGAGAAAAGAATCAGTGAGTTTCAAGATATGTTAACAGAAGATTCCCAAACTGAAATACAAAGGGAAAAAAGAATGGGGGAAAAAAAAAGCAACAAAATATGTAAGAACCATGGGACAATTTCAAAATTTGTAACATATTGAAAATTGGAATACTAGAAGAAAGAGAGAATGGAGAAGAAGAAATATTTTAATAATGGGCTATAACTTTCCAAAATTAATGACAAGAACCAAACCACAGATCCAGGAAGCTGAAAGAACAAGCAGAATAAATACCCCCCAAAAGGAATACACACACACACACACACACACACGTATATATATATATATATATGTATATATATATATTCTATTCAAACTGCAGAGAATGAACGAAAAAGAGAAAATATTGAAAGATATAAGAGGGTGGAAATAAGAAGCACTATACCTATAGAGGAACAAAGATAAGAATTACATCAAACTTCTTGTCAGATACCATGTAAGAAAGAAGAAAGTGGGGTGAAATACTTGAAGTGTGGAAAGAAAAAATCCCACTAACCTAGGATTCTGTATCTGGCAAAACTATCCTTCAAAAGTGAAACAGAGGGCCGGCCCCGTGGCGCACTCGGGAGAGTGCAGGGCTGGTAGCACAGCGACGCTCCTGCCACGGGTTCGGATCCTATATAGGATTGGCAGGTGTGCTCACTGGCTGAGCACGGTGCGGGCGACACCACACCAAGGGTTGTGATCCCCTTTCCGGTCACGTAAAAGACCAAAAAAAAAAAAAGTAAAACAGAAATAAAGACTTCCTAAAACATAAAACTGAGTGAATTCATTGCCAGCAGACCTTCCCTATGAGAAATGTTGAGGAAGTTTTTCAGAGAAAAGGAAAATGATATAGGTCAGAAACTCAGATCTACATAAGAACAGGAAGAGTGTCAGAGAAGGAATACATTAAGATAAACTAAAATATTTTATTTTTCTTATTCTTAACTGATCAAATAGATAACTATTCATAGTATAATACTAACAATGTATTGGGTGATTATAGTATATGGATAAGTGAAATACATAATAGCTATGTTATAAGAGATGGGAGGGGATTGGATATACTCTATTTAAGGTATCTGCACTACCCACTAAGTGATATAGTGTTATTTGAAAGTGGACTTATATTATGTGTGAATTCATATTGGAAACTCTTGAGCAAGCACTAAAATATTTTTTAACAGGAGTATAATTGATATGCTAAGAGAGGAGAGAAAATAGAATATATAAAACACTCAATTAAAACAAGAAAAGACAGAAAAAAAGATAAAAAGAAAAACAGAACAAGTACAATGAATGAGAACAGTTAAGAAACAATAGATATTAATTCAACTACATCAACAGTTACTTTAATTGTAAATATACCATTTAAAAGACAGATTGTCAGAGAAGACTTAAAAATAAGCCCCAATTCTATGTTGCCTAAAAGAAATCCACTTTAAATACAAAGTTACAGATAGGTTACAAGTAAAGGGATGGGAGAAGATACACCATGCTAACACCAAACAAAAGCTGGAGTAGCTATATGAATATTAGAGCAGATTTCAGATAAGAAAAATTATCATGAATAAAGAGGGACATGACATAATGATTAAGGGGTCAATTTTCCACAAAGACATAATAATTTCTAATATGAATGCATCTAAAAACAGGACATAAAAGTACATGAGGCAAAAATTGATAGAACTGCAAGGAGAAATAGACAAATCTACTATTATAGCTGGAGACTTCACCCCTTTTTTCTTTAATTGATAGATCTAGCAGGCAGAAAATAACTAAAACTTTACTTGACCCGAAGAGCACCATCAATTTTTTTAATATGCTTGATATTTATAGAATTTTTTATCTAACAACAGTAGAATACACATTCTTCTAAAGATCTCTTGGAATATTCACCAACATAGATCATATTCCTGGCCATAAAGAACTCCTTAACAAATTTAAAAGAATGGAATCACACAAAGTATGTTCTCAGACGATAATGGAATTAAAGTAGAAATTAATAATAGAAAAATAGCTGGAAAATTTTCAAAATATTTGCAGATTAAGAAACACACTATAAAACTGCACATGGGTCAAATAATAAATCTTGGGAGAAATTAAATATATGATCAACTAAATGAAAATAGAAAACACAACTTATAAAATAGGAAATCGATAGTAAAAAATCAACAAAACCAAAACCCAGTTCTTTGAAAAGAACTGTGAAAACAAAACCCCCCTAGCCATGCTAACCAAGAGAAAAAGAGAGATGACACAAATAACTAATATCAAAAACATAAGAGAGGCTATCACTATTGATCTCATGGGCATTAAAAAAATAATTGAGGAATACTATGAACAACCTATACAAACAATTTTGATCACTTAGATGAAATAGTTCAATTCTTTGAAAGACACAAACTACCAAGAGTCACATGAGGAGAAACTGATAATCTAAATTGACATGTACCTATTAAAAAAATTGAATCAATAATTAATCCTTCTAAAAAGAAAAGCATCAGACCTAGATGGTTTCACTGGTGAATTCTACTGAATATTTAATAAAGGAGTGATACCAATTCTCTACAATCTCTGCCAGAAAACAGAAGCAGAGAGAACACTTTCTAACTCATTTCATTAGGCCAGTATTTCCTTAATAACAAAAGCAGATAAAAGTATTATAAGAAGGGAAAATTATAGACCAATATCTCTCCCAAGTGCAAAAATCCTTAACAAAACATTAGCAAATCTAAACAAACAATGAAGAAAGGAATTATAAACCACGACCAAGTGAAATTTATTTCAGATATGCAAAGGTTAGCTCAATATATGAAAATCAATTAATGTAATCTACATCAGCAGGCTGGAAGAGAAAAACTATATGATCATATCAATTGATGCAGAAAAAGCATTTGACAAAATTCAACACCCATTTATTGTAACAACTCTCAGCACACTAGGAATAGAAGAGAACTCCCTCAATTTAATAAAAAAGAATCTACAAAAAACCCACACCTAACGTATTATATTTACTGGTGAGAAACTGGATGTTTCCCTCCTAAGACTGGGGAAAATGTAAGTATGTCTCTCTTACCATTCCTATTCAACTTCATACTGGAAGACCCAGCTGTGCAAACGAGACAAGAAAAGGAAATAAAAGGTACACAGATTGGGAAGCAAGAAATAAAATTGTTTTTGTTCATATGCATGTTTGTCTATGTATAAAATCACAAAAAGTCAAAAGCAACAATATCAAAAAACCTCCCGAAACTAACAAATAGTTATAGCAAGATTGCAGGATGTAAAATTAATATACAAAACTCAATTGCTTTCCTACATACCAGCAATGAACAATTGGAATTTGAAAATTAAAATGATCCATGTCTATGAGCACCCACAAAAATAAGTCTAACAAAATATGTACAGTATCTATAAGCAGAAAACTATAAAACTGTAATGAAAGAAATTAATAAAGATCTAATTACTATATCTTAATTATTCTTTATTAAGGAAAATGAATATAGTGCTGAAATAGGGAAAGAACTAATTAGTTCAGCATCTATTTGTGTGCCAGATATGGGAAGCCTACTTAGATTATCTCTTTTTACAATAGCAAAAACCCTACGATATGGATATATCTATCACTGTTGTATAGTTGAAGAAACTAAATCAGAATAGCTACAGGTGATGGAAATAACCTTATGATGAAATATTATTCAGCAATTAACAATAGTCTTTCTGGAGAATATTTAGTAACACGATCATGTTATAATGTTAAGTAAAAAATTCAAAGAGTAGCATTTATATATTTGTATAGTATATGAACCCAATTTCATAAAAGTTATAAAAATTTAAAAAATAAACTTAGAGATATTGCTCTAAAATTTTGTAAAAAATATATCAAAATATCAATATGTGGATCAGTTGGAAAGCTCATATGCTGCTGGTGAAAACATAATTGGTACAGACATGATGGTAAACCATTTGAAAATATCTACTAAATTTGCAAATATGCGTATTCTAAAACCCACTCCTAGGAATATACCTAATAGGTATACATTATATTCATCAATAGACATATACAAGAATGTTCACAACAACTCTATTCTTAATAACCCAATGTTAAAAATAACACAATAATCATTCAGAATAGAATGGATAATAAACTGTGACATATTTAAACAATGGAAAACTATAAGACAATAACAACAAATGAACTACAACTACTTGAAAGATGGATGAATCTTGAAAAGGTATTTTTGAGCTAAAGAAACAATACACAAACCATAGATCAATAATTCTGTATATATATTTCAAAAACAGATAAATTAAGCTCTGGTGTTACTAATTATAGGGTTTACTGACTAGAAGGGGCATGAGGCATGCTTCCAACACAAACCATAGATCAATAATTCTGTATATATATTTCAAAAACAGATAAACTAAGCTCTGGTGTTACTAATTATAGGGTTTACTGACTAGAAGGGGCATGAGGCATGCTTCCAGAGTGCTAGTAATGTTCTGTTTTATGATCTGGGTCATAGGGTGTGTTCAGTTTGTGAAAATTCATTGAGTTGCACAACTATTATTTTGCACTTTCTGTAGCATTCTATTCTTCAATTACAAGTTTACTAAAAATATTAATAGCAGTTATATAATGAGAAATAAATTTCCCTTTTATTCACTGAATTTTTCTATATTCTTCCAACTTTTATGGCAAATAAGTATTGACTTTTTTTTAACAGCTTTCCTGAAGCATAACTTAATGTAGAAAAAAGCAATTCATTTTAAGGGTATAGTTCAATGAAGCATGGCAAATGTATAAAGCTGTGTAACCGTAACCATACTTAAGGTATAGAACATTTTCATCTCTCCAAAAGATCCCTAGTGACCATTTGCAATCATTCCCCTTGGTCACCCTAGTCTAACTTCTGATCTACTTTCTGTTGCTATAGTTTTACCTTCCCTGAAAATTTTATATAAATGAGATCATACGGTATAAAGTTTTTCATGTCTAGCTTCTTTCATCTAACATTTTAAATAAATAATTAATTAATTCTGGTTGCTGGCTAGTATGGGGATTCGAACATTAGACTTTGGTGTTATAACATCACATTCTAACCAAATGTGCTAACCACAGCATGTTTTTAAGATGGATCCATGTTGTGTGTATCGGTAGTTCTTTCCTTTCTATTGCCAGGTACGATTCCATTAAATGGGTATACCACAATTTGTTTATTCAACAGCTAATGGACATTTGGATTTTCTTTTCTTTTTGATATTATGAATAAAGCTAACTAGAAACATTTGAACACATTTCTCTTTCTGTTGGGAAGATTACTAGGAGCAGAATTTCTCAGACTTATGGGACATATATATTTAATTTTATAAGAAATTGCCAAACTGTTTTCCAAAACGGCTATCCCATTTTGTATTTCCACCAGCAATGTATGACAGAGAGTTCCAGTTGCTCCACCTCTTTACCAACACTTAGTATTATTGATCATATTCATTTTATGTAGTAGTATCTCATCATGATTTTAATTTGCATCATCCTCATGACTAGTGATGCCATTTGTATATATTCTGGTGAAGTATCTGATCAAATATTTTGTCTGTTTTTTGTTGTTGAGTTGTAAGAGCTCTTTATATGCTCTGGATAGAACTTCCTTGTCAGATACACATAACTGTGTCTTCTCAGGGATGTCTTCAATTAGCAAAATTTTTCATTTTGATAAAGTTCAACTTATCAATTTTTTATGGTCTGTGCTTTTTGTGAAATATTACCCTTATAGAAAAAACATGTCATATAAAAAGGAGCTAATAATGACCAAGAGGGTAAAGAGGTAGCATTGATCAGTCTAACTGGAGCAATTCAAATTCAGAGATTTAAGCCTTCTATTGGCATTGCTAAAAAGGGCTGTTTGGAGGAAGCACAGTGTGAAGATGAAAAAGATTTCACAACCTTGCTCATAATGCATGACTAAAAAGGTATTTAGTTTAAGGTAGAGGAGAAAAGGAAAATATCAATTATTTAATAGAAGTTACTGTGTTAAGACTAAACTGAGTAGTGAAGCCAGACATGCTTAGCCTTATTCAAAAAAAGGGCCAAGGCAGAGGGAATAAGTTCTAGTAAGTTAAGAAGTGCAAGGAGGAAAATTCTCTTTTGTAAAGAAAAAGGTAGGAAAAATAATAGAAAGAGGATTCTGAAAAATGACTTAGCTAAAATATTAAGCCATATCTCAGATACGAAAAATAGAAAAGGATATGATGTTAAAATGAAAATACAAATTCAAGTCCATTACACAATCAAGTTTGTACTGTATGTGAAATAATTGAAACACCTAACTACTATTAGTTTTGTTAAGAGTGTTAGCCTATAGAGAATGGATTTTTCTGATTACAGTTCTGTTTTTTAATACTCCATATTAGTCAATAAGCTAACATTCCATGTCCTCCCTAACATGCATAGACAAGGTAACTTCCCTTCATCGCTTTTAATTCATGTTATAAAACCCATGGAAATATTAATCCTATTTTTATAGTATGTGTGGATGATAAAAGAAAATGCACACAAACTCAATATTTGATATTTTAAGTATAATTATGATACAGAAAGGGAATGCATTTCTTAAAGCTCCTTTTTCAACATATTGAGGAGTTTGGTTTTTTTTAAGACAGAAAAGCTTTCCTAAATTAGATTTTCTTTTAATTCTTCGGAATACTAAAGAAACAAGGGAACAGCTTGCCTTTGATAAGAATCCTTCTTTTAAATGTGACAGAGAGAGACCCAATTTTCCTAGCTAACTGAATTAGAGTAATCCTAAATAATTTAGCTTCCCTTTACAGTTTGGGCAAGTTCATAATATGTGAACTCCCAACGTCTCCTTTACTTAAACTCTTTTTGATCAACTAATGTACACTTTAAAGTAGGAAATGTACAAAATCTATAGATAGACTATTACACATACGTCATTACACTAATTATTTTCCTCATAATTTTATTAATGTCTTTATGCTAAAAAAAGTAAACTACAATTTGTTGAGTCCTAGAATATAAGCTATTCAAAAATATGTCAGTATCTTACTAGACATAAGCTCCTTACTAGAATCGAACCTTCTTGGGGGTAGCAACTTTGTGAATTTTGTCTCATTCACCACTGTAACAGTTTCTAGAACAGAACCTGGGACACAGGAGGTTTGTTCAATAAAAATGTATCACTGTCCGCCTACTACACACCAACAGGGTATTAGACACTGTAATACATTATTTAATTTGCTAATAACCACAAAAAAATGAAAAAATAGGTATAACTCTTTTTTTCTGATGAAAAACTGACCAATGAAAAAAGAAATAGGTAACTTTTGCAAAATTTTTTGACTGTTAAGTAGTGTTAATTTATCCAAACCCAGGCCTTATGAGCTCCCAAGCATGGTGCTGACATCTGGGTTGTATAAACCAAATGTAATTTCAACTGGACCTCAAAGACACATTTCATTGTTCCTTCTTTCCATACCCACGATTTGTTTTCCTACACATTTATGGCTTCATGCTCTTTGATTCCTCTCCCTAAAACAACAATCTTCTAATATTATTTTATATAGTCAAAATAGAATGGTAGTTCAGCCTTGTCTCCAGCAACATTGATTTAATTTTTTAATTATGTACAATTAAGTGATTTCTTTGAGATTCACAACTTAGCAATTTTACATAAATGTTTAAGTTTTTGTCGAATTGGAAAATTCTATATGATAGAGTACAAAAAGTGACCACAGATTATTTCCAGCAACTCCCACCAAGAAGTGGTGTCTGTTTCTCCACTCCTTGAATCTGGGTTGGCTTTGTGAATTTCTTTGACCAGTAAATGCAGGAGAAGTGACATTGTGTGAGTTATGAGCCTATGCCTCAAGAGCCCTTGCTTACACACTCACTCTGTGAATGTGAACAAAACTGTACTATTTCATGGAGGGACCATGAAAAGGGAGAAAAACACTAGTCACCCCAGCTGAGATCCCAGATTTAATGTGCAAGCCCCAGCAAACACCATGTGAAACAAGAAAAGAGTTCAGGCCAAATTGCCAACCACAGAATAATGATTTTTGGTTTAGGTCAATAGGTTTGGGGGAGGTTTGTCTTGCAACAGTAAATAATTGATATTCCTTCTCTAAAATTTATTTTATATATGTCTATTATAGATATAATAAGTATTTTTAAATGCTATGTACAAATAGCTCTGAAAAAATTCCCCCCAGCTTTATTGATATATAACTGAGATTAAAATTTTATACGCTTAAGGAGTGCATTGTGATATTTTGATATACACATACGTTGTAAAGTGATTGCCACAATTAAGCTAATTAACATATCCATCATCTCACATATTTACCATTTTTGTATGTGTGGTAAGAACATTTAAGATCTACTCAGAGCAAATTTCAAGTATACAATACAGAATTATGAATTATAGTCACCATGCCGCACATTAGATCTCCATAACTTATCCTGCATAGCTGAAACTCTTTACCCTTTGATCAACATCTCCTTATTTCCCTCAGCACTCCCCGCCTTGGAAACCACTACTTTACTCTGCTTCTATGAGTTTGACTTTTTTAGATTCTGTAGAAAATAAGAACAAAGCAGTGTTTGTCTTTCTGTGTCTGGCTTATTTCACTTAGCATTATATCCTCCAGGTTCATCCATGCTTTCATAAGTGACAAAATTTCCCTTTTTGTTAAGGCTGGCTAATATTTCATTTTGTGTATATACTTATATATTATATTTTGATAATATAATATATATTGATTCCTTATTTTAGCTATTGTGAATAATGCTGCGATGAACATAGGGTATAGATATATCTTCAAAGTACTGATTTCATTTATTTTGGATATATACCCAGTAGTGGAATTGCTGGACCATATGGTAGTTCTATTTTAATTTTTTGAGGATACTCCATACTACTTTCCATAACGTCTGAACCAATTTATATTCCCACCAATATTGTACAAAGGCTCCCTTTTTTTCCACATCTTTGCCAAGGCTTATGAGTATTACGTCTTGTCTGTTTTATATAATCATCCTAACATGTGAAGTGAACCATGGTTTTGATTTTGATTTCTAACAGTTAGTGATGGTAAGCATTTCTTCATATACCTGTTGGTTACTTGAATGTCTTCTTTTGAGAAACATCTATTCAGGTTCTTTGCCCATTTTTAAATCAGGTTCTTTCGTGCTATCAAGTTATTTGATTTCCTCATATATTTTTGAGAGTAACCCTTTATCAGATGTATGGTTTGCAAATATTTGCTCTCATTCTCTAGGTTGCCTTTTCATTCTGTTGATTGTTTCCTTTGCTGTGCAGAAGCTTTTTAGTTTGATGCAATCCTATTTGTCTATCTCTGCTTTTGTTGCCAATGCTTTTGGGCTCATATATAAAAATACACTACACAATGTCAAGAAGCTTTTTCTCTATCTTTTCTTCTGGTAGTTTTATAATTTCAGGTCTTACATTTAAGTCTTTAATATATTTTGAGTTTATTTTTGTATATGGTGTAAGATAATGATCCAATTAGACTCTTCTGCATGTGGATATCCAGTTTTCTTAACACAGTTTATTGAAGAGATTGTCCTTTCCCCATTGTGTGTTCTTGGCACCTATGTCAAAAATCAATTAGCCATATGTGTGGATGTATTTCTAGGCTCTCATTCTTTTCCACTGGTCCATAGTCTGTTTTTATGCCAGTACCATACTCTTTTGGTTACTACAATTTTGTAGCACATTTTGAAATCAGAAAGTGTGATACCTCCAGCTTTGTTCTTTTAGCTTGAGATTGCTTTGGCTATTTGGGGTCTTTTGTGGTTCCATATAAAATGCAGTATTTTTTTTTCTATTTCTGTGAAAAATTACATTAGAATTTAGACACAAATTGCATTGAATCTGTAGATCACTTAGGGTAGTATGAACATTTTAACAATATTAACTCTTCCAATCCATTAACACAGGATATGTTTCCATTTATGTGTCTTTTCCAATTTTTTTTTTTCCTTTTTGTCTTTTTTCGTGACTGGCAACGGATCGCAACCCT
>NW_007726837.1:458012-459866 GCF_000696425.1 Galeopterus variegatus
AGTTCCACATATTCTGCTATAAGCAATAGAAATGGACTAATATAGATGCTATTGTACATGGGACTGTTTTCTTAATTTCTTTTTCTGGTAGCTTATTGTTAGTGTGTAGAAATGCAATTTATATGTAAATTTTGTATCCTGCAACTTTACTGAAGTTCTTCATTAGCTCTAACAGTCTCTTTTTGTGTGACATCTTTAGGGTTTTTTATATATAAGATCATGTCATCTGCAAAAAGAGACAATTTTACATCTTCCTTCTTGATTTACATGTATTTTATTTCTTTTTCTTGCCCAATTGCTCTAACTGGGACTTCTACTACTATGTTGAACAAAAGTAACACGAGTGGGCATCTTTGTCTTTTTCCCAATCTTAGAGGAAAGGCTTTCAGCTTTTCATTATTTCATATAACATTAGCTGTGAGCTTGTCATCTATGACCTTTAATATGCTAAGATAACTTTCTTCTATGCCTAATTCTTTGAGAGTTTTTATCATGAAAAGATATTGCATTTTGTCAAACACTTTTTCTGTATCTATTAAGATACTCATATGATTTTTATCCTTCATTCTATTAATGTAGTGTATTATATTTATTAATTGACATATGTTGAACCATCCTAGCATCCCAGGGATAAATCCCACTTGATCAGGGTGTATACTTTTCTTATGCTTTTGAAATCAATTTGCTAGTGCTTTGTTGAGAATTTTTGCATCTATGTTCATCAGAGGATTTTGACCTATAATTTTCCTTCCTGTAGTGGCCTTGTCTAGCATTGGTGTCAGGAAGATGCTGGCTTTGTAAAAGCAGTTTGGAAGTAGTTTCTCCTCTTCAATTCTTAGAATAGTGTGGGAAGGAATGGTGTTCATTCTTTACATGCTTTCACTTAACATAATTTTCTCTAATAAATAAAGATAAAACAATCATAATAATTCCTTGAACTTTCAAAAGTAGAGAACAGAACTGAGTCCACCAAAGGGGGGTAAGAGAGGGGGGTTGAGCAAAAAATTGGTAAAGGGCCACAAAAAATGATTACATTGTGTGATGTTGAATATACTAATTATCCTCATATTTATATTGATATTCAATGCTGTGCCCCACAGATATGCACAATTATATTTCAATTTTTTAAAAAAATTCTCTACATGTTTGATAGAATTCACCAGTGAGGCTATTGTGTCCTGGTATTTTCTTGGATGAAAGACTTTTTTCATTGTTTTTTTTTTTTTTTTTTTTTGGNCAGTGAGTGGCCGGTCTGTATGTGGGATCCGAACCCTCGGCAGGAGCGCCGCCGCGCTCCCCAGTGGCGCAATGTAGCAGTGTGCCACCGGGCCGGCCCCTTTTCCAATTTTTTTTAATCAGTATTTCATGGTTTTCAGTGTACAGATGTTTCACCTCTTTGGTTAAATTTATTCTTAAGCATTTTATTTTTTATGATGTGAGTTGAATGTATCCCCCAAAGTTTCACATATTAGAAACTTAATCCCCTCTGTGACAGTGTGAAGAGGGTAGGAAATCCTATTATGGTAATTGAAAGATGGGACCTTGAAGAGATTATTATACTATGCCCTTGTGAGTGGATTGATCCATTCATGAAGTAACGTGCATGGTTCTGATGGCTTTAAAAGGAGAGCAAATGAGAAGCTTAGCTCTCTCTTGCTCAAGCCATTTGCCCTGTGTTGCTGTGAAGAGTCACCACCCACCAATGAGGCCCTTACCAGATGTTTTCCCTGGACTTTGGACTTCCCGACCTCCAAAACTGTAAGGAATAAATTTTATTTCTTCATAAATTACCGAGTTCCACATATTCTGCTATAAGCAATAGAAATGGACTAATATAGATGCTATTGTACATGG
>NW_007726837.1:460749-466095 GCF_000696425.1 Galeopterus variegatus
TTTTTTTTTTTTTTTTTTTTTTTTTTTTTTTTTGAGAGGGGAAAGCCCATGGTATTTGGTATAAAAAGAGATGGGGTACCTAATTCAATTTGGTAGGAAGGTAGACAGATCCCAAATTTCAAGTGGTTTCCCTTCCAGAGTCTCATCTTTTCTATGAATGTTTTGAAATCTGTGCTTCAAAAGCCTAGGCTAAGCTTCTGTCTCACTAGCAACTATAGCTAAAGAGGACCAGTTGCTTTCTTCTTAGGTTTGTAGTTCATGTCCATCTTCCCTGTTTGACTGACAACTGGAAAGAAGAAAACATGATTAATTCATTTTAGATTTTTGATTTCCAATAGTAGCCATCAGTATATGCTTCTAAAATTGAATTAGAAATGAAACTATTCACCACTTACATGTTGGTAATTAATTCATCTAATTAATTAGTTAGTTAGTTCTGTCTGTAGTTGTCTGAGAAACCTCCATACTGTTTTCCACAATGGCTGTATTAACTTATAGTCCCACCAACAACGTGTATGGGTTCCCCTTTCTGCACATCCTCACCAGCTTTTGTTATTCTCTGTCTTTTGTATATCAGCCAGTCTTACTAGGGTAAGATGATATCTCAATGTACTTTTGATTTGCATTTCCCTAATGATTAGTGATATTGAGCATTTTCTCACGTACCTGTTGGCTGTTTATATGTCTTCTTTTGTGATCTGTCTATTCAGCTCCTTTGCCAATTTTTAAAATCAGATTATTATTATTTTTATTATTAACTTGTTTGAATTCCTTATATATTCTGGATATTAATCCCCTGTTGGAAGCACAGTTTGCAAATGTTTTCTCCTATTCTGTAGGTTGCCTTCTTGCTGTTGTTTCCTTTGCTGTGTAGAAGCTTTTTAGGTTGATATGATCCCATTTGTCTATTTTTCCTTTTGTCATCTGTGCCCTTGAGTTCTTATTCATAAAGTCTTTACTCAGTCCTATATCCTGAAGTGTTCCCCCTGTGTTTTCTCCTAGGAGTCTTATGCTTTCAGGTCTCATATTTAAGTCTTTAATCCATTTTGATTTGATTTTAGGATACAGTGACAGGTAAGGATCTAGTTTCATTCTTCTACACATGGATATCCTGTTTTCCCAGCACCATTTATTGAAGAGGCTGTCCTTTGCCCAATATGTGTTCTTGGTGCCCTTGATGAAGATTAGTTGGCTGTAAGTACATGGATTGACTTCTGGGTTCTTTTTTCTGTTTCCTTGTTCCATGTGACTGTTTTTATGCCAGTACCATGCTGTTTGGGTTACTATAGCTTTGTAGTATAATTTGAATTCAGGTAGTGTAATGCCTCCATCTTTATTTTTATTTTATGTATTTTCTGCTTTGGCTATTTGGAGTTTTTAGTGTTCCATACGAATGTTAGGATTGTTTTTTTCTATTTCTGTGAAGAATGTCACTGGTATTTTGATTAGGATTGCCTTGAATCTGTAGATTACTTTGGGTAATATAGTCATTTTCCTAACTCATGAACATGAAATGTCTTTCCATCTTTTGTTTCCTCTTTAACTTCTTTTCTCAGTGTATTGTAGCTCTCCTTGTAGAGGTCTTTCATTTCCTTGGTTTAATTAATTCCAGGAAATTTTATTTTTTGGTAGCTATTTTAAATGGGCTTCTTTTCTTGATTTCTTTTTCTGCTACTTCATTGTAGATGTATGGAAATGCTACTGATTTCTGTATATTGATTTTGTACAAAGACACTTTACTGAATTTTTTTTTTTTAAATCAGATCTATGAGTTTTTTGGTGCAATCTTTAGATTTGTCTATATATAGGATCATGCCATCTGCACACAGGGGCACTTTGACTTCACCTTTCTGATTTGAATGGCCTTTATTTTGTCCTCTCGCATGATTGCTCTGGCTGGTACTTCCAATATTTTGTTAAATGGGAGTGGTGAGAGTAGAATGCTTTGTCTTGTTCCTGCTCTTAAGGGAGAAGCTTTCAACTTTTCCACATTCAAGATGGATATTGGTGGTGGATTTGTCATATATGGCTCTCTTTGTGTTGAGATACTTTCCATCTACACCTAATATTCTGTTAGTTTTATCATGAAGGACATTGAATTTTGTCAAATGCTTTTCCTGTATCTATTGAGATGATAATATGGCTTTTGTGATTGAATTTGTGGGTATTGTGTATCACATTTAATAATTTGCATGTGTTGAAACACCCTTGAATCCCTGGGAGGATTCTCGATTGATCATGGTGTATAATCTTTTTGATGTGATGTTGGATTCTGTTTGCTCATAGTTTGTTAAGAATTTTTGCATCTTTGTTCATCAATATTATTGGTTTATAGTTTTCTTTCTTGTTGTGGTATTGTCTGATTTGGGTATCAGGGTATTCTGACCTCATACAATGAGTTTAGGAGAATGGCCTTTGTTTCAATTTTTTGGAAAAATTTGAAAAACATAGGTATTAATTCTTTTCTAAAGGTTGGTAGAATTCAGCTGTGAGGCCAAACCATCCATCCCTGAGCTTTTCTTTGCTGGGAGACTGTTGATTACTGCTTCAATCTCATTGATTAATATTGGTCTCTCCAGATTTTCTGTTTCTTCTTTGATCAGTCTTGCTAGTATATATGTGTTCAGAAATTTATCCATTTCCTCCAGGTTTTCAAATTTGTTGGTGTATGATTGTTCATAATAGTCTTGTGAGGAAAATAGAGTAGTTTAGTCAGGCCCCCTCCACGTGAGGGGTGGTGCAGTACATTCTTTGTAAACAAGTTGTGTAGGGGTGGAGTTAGTGCACATGTATGCCCAGGTACTTTTAGCTTGCTGCTATTCTTGTGTGTTCTTCGGTGTGTGAAGCAGAGGCTTAGCAGAGCTCGTGTCTAGAAACAGAGCATGTTTATGTCTCTGGCAGCTGCTCAGTTTTTCTTTGGACTTTGCCGGCAGCTGCTCAGTTTCTCTGTGGGCTGCCTAGCTCTTAGACGTGTGTGTGCTGAATAAAGACTATTCTCTCTTTAACCAAGGCTCCAAGGACCTTTTTCCTGTTACCTAGCTCATAGACCTGCATGTGAAGGGTTTGTGAATGGGCTCGAGGGGTCTGTGAGCTCCAGACCCTAGCCCTAGCTCTACAAGTCTCTAATGATTTTTTGTATTTCTGTGGTATTGGTTGTAATGTCTCCTTTTTCATTTCTGATTTTTGTTATTTGGGTCTTCTCTCTTCTTTTTTAAGTTAGTCTAGCTAACAGTTTGTATATTTTGTTCATCTTCTCCAAAAACCACATTTTTCTTTTGTTGACCTTGTATCTTCTTTTTTGTTTTTGGTCTCTATTTTCATTTAATTTTGATCCAATATCTATTATTTCTTTCTGTCTACTAAATTTGGGATTAGATTAGTCTTGTTTTTCTAGTTCTTTGAAGTGTAACTTTAGGTTGTTCATTTGAAGTCTCTATTCTTTTGATGTAAGCATTTATTGCAATAAACTTTCCTCTTTGTACTGTTTTGCAATATCCCATAGGTTTTGGTATGATGTACTTTTATTTTCATTTGTTTCAAGAATTTTTTTTATTTCCTCCTTAATTTCTTCTTTGACCTATAGGTTGTTCAGGAGCATGCTGTTGAATTTTCATGTCTTTGTATAGTTTCCAAAGTTTCACTTGTTATTGATTTCTAGTTTTATTCTATTGATGTCTGAAAAGATACCTGAAATTTCATTTTTAAATTTGAGGAGACTAGATTTCTGACTTAACATATGTTCTATCCTGGAGAATGTTCCATGTGCTGATAAGAGTTGTTGGATGAAATGTTCTGTAGATGAGATCAGTCTTCCATGTTTGACTGATCTAAACTATAGTTTAATCTTGTGTTTCTCTGCTGATTTGTTGCCTAGATGAACTATACAGTGTTGAGAGAGGAGTATTGAGGTCCCCAACTATTATTGTATTGGGGTCTATCTCTTTAGGTCTAAGAATAATTTGCCTTACATATCTGGGTGCTACAATATTGGGTCCATATGTATTAAACAATTGTTATATCCTCTTGCTGGATAGATCCTTTTATAATTTTATGATGACCTTCCATGTCTCTTTTTATAGTTTTTAGTTTAAAGTCTATTTTATCTGATATGAGAATACCTATTCCTGCTTACTTTTGGTTTCCATTTGCATGGTGTATCTTTTTCTATCCCTTCACTATTAGTCTGTGTGAGTCTTTACAGCTGAGATGAGTTTCATGTAGGCAGCATATAGTTGGGTTTGGTTTTGTAATCCTTTCATCCAGTCTAGGTCTTCAGAGTGAAGATGTCAAATAATTACACTTAGGGTTATTAATGAAAGGTATTGTCTTACTCCTGGCATTTTCCTGATTTTTGTATGGTGTTTTAAATAAATTTTCTTCTTTCCTTTCCCTTTTATTGTTTGTCTTCAGTGTTTGTTGGTTTTTTGTTGCTATAGCTTCTCTTTCTCATTTGCACACCTGCTCTATCAGTGGATTTTATTCTTTCTCATGTATTCATTGTGGTGATTATTGTGTTTTGGATCCCAGATGTAGGACTGTTAGTCTGATGGGACTTCCTTATATGTGACTACACTTTTCTCTTGCTGTTTTTAGGATTCTCTCTCTTTGATTTTGACAGTTTGACTACAATGTGTATTTCAGAGGACGTTTTTGAATTAATCTGTTTGGAGATCTTTGAGCTGCTTGGATCTGGAAGTCCATATTCTCCCTGAACCTGCGAAGTTTTCTGCTATTATTTTGTTAAATAGGTTTTCAATGCCTTCTCCTTTCTCCTCCCCTTCTGGAACATCCATAATTCTGATGTTTGTGAAGGGGCGCACGGATGAAGGAATCACACGAGACCCGGGCTAACAGTTCACCAGAGAAGTTCCGCTTTATTCAAGGACTGCACGTACATTTATAGGGTGCTTTTCTCTGGGATGGCCAGAGAAGTTCCGCTTTATTCAAGGACTGCACGTACATTTATAGGGTGCTTTTCTCTGGGGTGGGAGAGAGAGTGGACAGGGCAGTAACCGATTGGACGGGGCTGGGCAGGAAGTGAGCCTTGACCTGTGACTGGCTGAGGTTTGGCACAGGTGGGCTTGGGTGTTGGCGCCAGCGGGCTTGTTTACTGCAGAGAAGAACCAGGAAGGGCACCATATTGCCAGGGTGTGTCCCTGTTCAGGTGCCCATGGGGTCCCTACATTCCTCCCTTTTTCCTCTATTGTGGGGAGTGGGTCGCCGTGATCTTCAAGCTACTTCCTGCTGGATGGGGGCGTAGTAGGGGAAGAGGAATTGGGGGAAGATTGGGGATTTTGTAACAGGACCCAAAAGAGGGTAGAGAATAAGATAATTTTGAAGGGGGAG
>NW_007726837.1:467095-468301 GCF_000696425.1 Galeopterus variegatus
GTATGGTTTCTTGTTTAGGGATGATTCCTGGAGGTAACGGGGACCTCCCATACATAATTTTGAAAGGGGAGAGCTTTGAAGGTTTCTTTGGGAGGACCCTGAGTCTGAACAAGGCTAAGGGTAAAAGGCGGGTCCAGTCAAGGTGAAGTTCCAGAGATAGTTTAGTAAGCATGTCTTTTAGAGCCCTGTTGGCGTGTTCAACTTTTCCTGAGGCCTGTGGCCAGTAAGGACAGTGTAGATGCCAAGGGAGGGAGAGAGCTCGAGATAAATTTTGTATTATTTGAGCAGTGAACTCTGGGCTGTTGTCTGTTTGTATGGAAGAGGGCATTCCAAACTTTGGGATAATCTGGGAGAGGAGTATGGAAGCCACAGTGGTGGCTTTCTTGTTAGTGGTGGGAAAGGCCTCTATCCACCCGGAAAAGGTATCTACCATTACTAGGAGATACTACTGACGTTTAACAGGAGGCATGTGGGTAAAATCGATCTGCCAGTCTGCTGCAGGGATACTACCCCTAGCTTGATGTGAGGGATATGGTTTGGCTTTTAAGGGAGTGTTAGGGTTGGTACGTTGGCAGATGGAGCAATCGTGAGAGATTTTTTGGTAAAAGAGTTTTATTAGCTGGGGTTAGAGGAAAGAAGGTTTGGAGGAAGAGTGTTAAACTCCGAGGGTTTGAATGGAATAGATCATGAAGAAGATGAAAAAGAGAAGATTTATCATCTGGTGTTGGAGCAGGGTTGTCTGTGGTATCTGGTAGGAGAGGAAGGAGTGTTGCATCTGGGATGTCATGGCCCTCTGTGGTGACCAATCGCGCCATTTCGTCTGCTAAGCGGTTACCTTGAGTTATGGGTGAGCTGTCCTTTTGATGTGCTTTGCAATGGGAGACCCCTAACTGCTTGGGTAGCCGAGAGGCTTCAAGGAGCCTGTCTATTAAGGCAGAATTGGTTATAGCCTTGCCTTTGGTTTTGAGCAATCCTCTTTCTTTCCAGATTGCTGCATGGGATATAAGTATGTGGAAAATGTATTTGGAATCTGTGTATAGGTTAAGGGATTTGTCTTCTGCCAGTACACAGGCCCGAATGGCCGCAATGAGTTCAGCTTGTTGGTTAGTGGTACCGGGTGGTAAAGGCTGAGCTTCTATAATTGAGTTAAAAGAAACCACAGCAGAGCCTGCATAATGTTTAGACCCGCTCCTGAACGAGGACCCA
>NW_007726837.1:469633-470870 GCF_000696425.1 Galeopterus variegatus
GAAATATGGAAATGGAGACATGTAGCCGAGCGAGAATGTCTTGACCCAATAAGGGAATGGGACATTGAGGCATGACCAGAAATGAGTGGGAAAAAGGAGAAGGAATGCCTTCAATATGGCAAGTTAGTGGAGGCGTTCTGAGGGGGTATATGTTTTCCTCCTACCCCGACTATAGGAGAAATGCTAAGTGTGGTTGAGCCCCAAAACTCCCTCAAGACCGAGAAAGTGGCTCCTGTGTCCAGGAGGAAGGAGACGGATTGGCTGTCCACAACAACAGTCACCCTGGGCTTGCTTTTTGTGATGGTCATGGTCGGGAAGGAGCCAGGGCCCTGTCAGTCTTCTTCTTCCTCAGCCAGTCCCACCAGAGGTGCTTGAGGTGCCTGGGACGGCTGGGGCTTGCTAGGCCGATCTCCCCCTCGGGTGAGTGGACAGTCGGAGCCCCAATGCCCCAGTTTGGCCTTGATGTCGGGGTAGGATTGAGCCAAAAAGTATGTCATAAGGACATGGCGTCTATCTTCTGAGGTGGGATCTAGGTTGGTGTATTGTTGGAGAGCCTGAGTTAGGCGATTAAAGAACTTGGATGGGGTTTCTTCCTTTTTTTGGATAACATCCTGGACTTTCTGGAAATTAACAACTTTACAAGCGGCCTTTTTAAGACTGGCCAGGAGGCAAGAACTAAAGTGATCTCTGGCCTGAGTTCCCTGTGGCGTGTTGTAATCCCAATGTGGATTCTGTTCAGGAACTGCCCGGGGCCAATGGGGAGGGCAGGGTTTGTGCAGTGGACTTCATCTGCATGACTCCGAGCCACACCCCAAACATAATCGCATTCTTCGGGAAGGAGGGTGTTGGCCAGGAGCATATAGATGTCATGATGTGTGAGACTGTATGCGTGAAGGACCCATTGGAATTCTTTAATGTAAGTAGAGGGGTCGGTGGTGAAGGACCCCAATCTCCTTTGTAGCTGGGCGAGATCGGCTAATGAAAAGGGAATGTGTACCCTTACGACCCCCTCAGCACCAGCTACTTCGCAGAGAGGAGCCATAGTAGAGGAAGGGAGGAGTCTCTGGGAACGAGTCACAGGGGGACTAAAAGAGGGCGCCAGGGCAGGTGAAATAGGAGTCGGCAGGGAACAAGATGGCGGTAAGGTGGGGCTAGAAAATGGCTGGACAAAAGATGGCAACGGAGGAAAAGAAGATGGCGGCGAAGCTGCCTGTGGGGGTTGGGGGACAGGAAATGG
>NW_007726837.1:471667-473575 GCF_000696425.1 Galeopterus variegatus
GAGAGAGGGATTTTGAGCAAGTAGGCGGAAAGCCTCCACATATGGAATCTCTTTCCACTTTATCAGGCACTGGCAGTAATTAACAAGGTTCTGGAGAATGTTGAGACCGAGTGTGCCCTCAGGGGGCCACTTATTTTGGTTATCTAGGGGATAATAAGGCCAATCTTGTATGCAAAATTTAGTGAGGAGTTTGGGTTTAATGTCAGGCTTGAGAGATATGGTGGTAAGGTTGTTTAAGAGACATTGTAAGGGGTGGTAAGGTTGTTTAAGAGACATTGTAAGGGTGAATCACCCCAGAGGGAGGAGGTGGAAGCTCCCATTCTGAAGAGGATTAGAGAGAGAGAAGGGTTTTAAAAGGAGAAGGATTAGAACGAGCCTTCCAGCCGGATGAGAAGGACAGAACTCAGAGGGCATCCCCAATGAGTTGTGCCGTTCCCAGGAGATGGGTTCCTGGAACCCAGGAAGGAAGGGGGTGTAGGTCATCACCTAGACCCTTGCTTCCCATAGGCAAAATGCCGGAGGAGCCGGAAGGACCTAGCACACTAGGGTTTACTGGACGGCGGGGGTCCTGGGCCCGGTAGGAAGAAGGTTAGATGGATTCAAGGATGAACCCAGGAAGCAGGAAGGTTAAAAGGAGCGAGAGAAAGAGAGAGGGAGGAATGGGAGGTTCAGCCTCCGGGGCTGGCAACGTGTCCATGCCGGGGCCAGGGGAATGTGATTAGGGTGAAGGTTTAAATAATCTACAAGCTTTACAAAAGGAAACGGGGGCTTACCTAACGGATGAGCCGGTGGTGGGTGAAGGAAGCCAGAGCCGGAGAAAGATAGACGAGGGCAGACCGTCAATCCTGGGGGTCGCGGAGGAGTCCGAGGAGATCCAAGGAAGGAGTCCCCTGTCGCAGGGTGAACCCCCTCCCGGGTTTTGGCACCAAATGAAGGGACGCACGGACGAAGAAATCACGCGAGACCCGGACTAACAGTTCGCCAGAGAAGTTCTGCTTTATTCAAGGACTGCGCATACATTTATAGGATGCTGTGCTCTGGGGTGGCAGAGCAAGTGGACAGAGTGGTAACTGATTGGACGGGGCTGGGCAGGAGGTGAGCCTTGACCTGTGACTGGCTGAGGTTTGGTGCGGGTGGGCTTGGGTATTGGTGCCAGCGGGCTTGTTTACTGCGGAGAAGAACCAGGAAAGGCACCATATTGCCAGGGTGTGTCCCTGTTCAGGCGCTCATGGGGTCCCTACAGTTTGTATGCTTAAGATTGTCTTATAGTTTGCATAGATTTTTTTTTCATATTTTTAAATTGATTTTTCTTTCCATTTCTTTCTTTGTCTGCCTGGGTTATTTCAAAAATGTAGAGGATTCATAAAGCAAATGTACCTCACAGGGTCTGGTTTTCCAAAGCCTTGCAGTTTCAAATATTGACCTTGCAAAAGACAGGAAATTTCCCCCAGGGCTTTGAGACTCTGTTGCAAGATAAGAATCATAACGCAGCAAGGCTGCTGATCCTAAGACAGACAAGTTACTAATTGATATGTAAAGTTACTAAAAAGCTGCTAGAGGGAAAAGGAATGTTGGCTAAATCAAGCCTTTGTTAGTGGATCACTTAATTGCCTAACAGAATGTCATCTGGCTTGTTTTTACTGAATGTTCTCAGCTTCTATTGTAAAACTTGTTAAACTGTACTTAGCAAAACCCCACCGATGTCTTTTCCTGTAAATTCTTGGTATGGAGAATAACTGCAGGAAGAGAACCCCAATTCGTGGTTAATTTCCCAAATGGAAGGAATGCCTCTATCTTGAGGGTTCTGGGAGATTAACCCCTTTCTGGGGCTTCTCACTGCTCAAAACAGATGGGGGGGGAGTAATCTTTAGCTGCTCCATCACCCAGGGGGAAAGGGGTGACAAATCC
>NW_007726837.1:473585-484112 GCF_000696425.1 Galeopterus variegatus
ACTTAAATTGCCTTATAAAATGTCATTTTGCTTGTTTTACTGAATGTTACCAGCCTATATTTTAAAACTATAACCCCACCTATGTCTCTTCCTATAATTTCTTGGTCTGGAGAATAAATACTGGAAGAGAACCCCAATTCTTGGTTAATTTCCCAAATGGAAGGAATGCCTCTTGCTTGAGGGCTCCAGGAGATTGACACTTTTTTAGGGCTTCTCACTGCTCAGAAGAGATGGGCTTTGAGTAATCTTTAGCTGCTCCATCACCCAGGGGGAAAGGGGTGACAAATCCGTGGGAGGCAAAGCAACACTAAAAGACCATCTTCAAGATCAGAAATTCTTTCTTCTGCTTGCTCTAGACTGTTGCTTAACCCCTTGGTTATATTTTTATTTCATTGAATAAATCCTTCAGTTCCACAAGTTCTGCTATATTCTTTTTAGGGTTTCTATCTCTTTGTAAAATTCCTCCTTTAGATCCTGGATTGTTGTTTTCATGTTATTGTCTCATTTATCTAAGTCTTCTTGTATCTTATTGAATTTCATTAAGATTATTGCTTGGAATTTCTTTTCAGTCATTTTAAAGGTTTCGTGCTATTTGGGTCTGGTACTAGAGAATTATTATATTCATTTGGGGGTGTCATATTTTCTTGCTTTTCCTTATTTCTAGTATCCCTAGATTGATGTCTGGGCATCTGGTGGAGTAGTTGCTTCTTCTACTACTATGGGTTGTTTTCTGAGGAGAGACTCCCTCATGAACATATATTTCTTGTAGGCAGCATATAGTTGTGTATATTTACCATTGTGTAGTGAGTTTTAGTTTTGATTCTGGGTAGACACAGTAGTGTAGTATCTATGTGGTTACTTCAACCATATTTAACATGGGAGTTGTCTGTAAGTACCTCCACAGCCTAGGCACCAGGGCACTCAGTGGTTCCTCACTCAAGTGAGTGAAACTCTTTTGGTATGTTGAGGCTTTTGGTGAGAACCCAAGCTCTTGGGAGAAGCACCTGGGTGACTTTTCTCTCCTTGGCTAAGGAACTCACTGGGAGCTCCATGTGTGTCCCTCTCTAGGTCAATGCAGTCATGTTGGCTGCATGCATAGTTCCCACCACTGGGTGCATGACCCCTAGGGCAGCATAATTTAACTTGTGGGTTGGGCCACTAGCTCAAGGGACTGAACTCACTAATCTCTTTATAGTGACTCCATGTCTGTCCTTCCCCTGGTCAGTGCACTTACATGGGCTCCATGAGTTTTTCCCACCACCAGGTGCACAGCCACAGGGGCCACACAATTTCCCCTGTGGGTTGAGCTGCTGGTGCAAGGCTGCACTCACTAACCTTTTTTCTCTTTTCTCCTGACTGGTAAAGCACAAAAACGTGGATCTGGACAAGGTGTAGCTAGTGATGTCCCAGCCGGGCATCAGCAGGCAGCAAGATAGATTGCTGAGTGGAGAGACAGTAGGAAATGGCAGCAGCACTCTGGGGTCCACGTGTGGGTGGTGATAGTGGCTCTGGTAGGGGCAGTACTCTGGGGTTGGGTTGCAGCATCAGTGGCAGTGGCAGGCTGGGGTATGAGCAAGAGGAGGATTGGAAGTGCTCACAGGCAAGCAGATTCCTCTCACTGTGAGGGAAAATTTCTCCTGTGCCTATCCTGGTATCATAGATGTAGGAGCTAAAGCATGTGCTTCTTTCTCCTCTCTACAACCACCATCCTGGGCTTATGTGCTCCACAAGAACCTTAGCAGTCTCCTGCTGCTCTTCAGTATACTCCCACCTATGCGCTCATCAATATTTAGCTGTCTATTTGTTATTTTGGCTTTTTCTGTGGGAGGAACATGCCCCGGGCTCCTCTAGACTGTCATCTTGCCTTCTTCCCCCAGATGGAAAACTTTTTATTCTTGATTTGATCTACTTACTTATTATTGGTCTGTTCAGATTTTCTATTTCTTCATGATTTATTCTTGGTAGATGTTATATTTCTAGGGATTTAACCATTTCTTATATGTTATCCAATTTGTTGGCATATAATTATTCATAGTAGTCTCTTACAATCTTTTTGTCTTTGCAGCATTAGTTGTAATGTTTCCTCTTTCATTTATAATTTTATGTATTTAAGTCATCTCTCTTTTTTGTTAATTAGTTTTAGCTGAAGGTTTGTCCATTTTATCTTTTCAAAAAACCAACTCTTAGTTTCAACTATCTTTTGTATTCCTTTTCTAGTTGCTATTTTACTTATTTCTGCTCTGATCTATATTATTTCCTTTCTTCTGCTTACTTTGGGCATAGTTTGTTCTTCCTTTTTTACTTTCTTGAGGTATAAAGTTACATTGTTTATTTGAGATCTTTCTTTTTTCTTAATATAGGCATTTACCACTATAAACTTCTCTTTTAGAAGTGCTTTCTCTGCATCCCATAAGTTTTGGTATGCTGTGTTTCCATTTTCATTTGTCTCAAGATATTTTTTCCTTTTTTCCCTTGTTATGGCCAACGTCCGACAGGTAAAAGAAATTTGCCCATGAGAACCGGGTGATAGGAAAAGAAATAGAGTTTTTTTTTGGCAGCCAGGGCTACGCAGGCCAATCAAAGTGCACAGCCCCACGTTAAAACCTCTCGCAGCTTTTATTTTTAGCTAGGCGGGAATTTTTCGCACCTGACACAATCTAGCCAATGCAAGCAAGCCAGCGATACATAAGCTAATTTTGTGGTTAGCCCTGTAGCCCCTCCTCATCCTGGATTCCCCATAGGGACTTTTCAGGCTAAAATGGCAGAGCCGCCTAAAATGGCGTTGGCCATGCTACTCTGTTTATTCCCCCATTTATTTTAGCAAGTGACTTGTACAGAAGCAGAATGCATATGTTAAGGTCAGTAAGGGTTGGGGTGTCCCTTAACACCCTGACCCATTGTTCAGAAGCACCTTGTTTAATTTCCACATACTTGTGAATTTTCCAATTTTCCTTCTGTTGTTGATTTCTAGTTTCATACCACTGTGGTTGAAAAGATGCTTGATGTAATTTTAATCTTTTAAAATTTGTTAAGTTTTGTTTTGTGAACTAACATATGATTTATCCTGGAAAATGTTTTGTGTGCACTTGAGAAGAATGTGTATTCTAATGCTGTTGAATGGAATGTTCTGTTTATCTCTGTTAGGCCCGTATGTCTGGATGATCTATTCATTGTTGAAAGTGGAGTAATGAAGTCTCCTGCTAATATTATATTACTGTCTATTTCTTCCTGCAGCTCTGTTAATATTTGCTTTAGCTATTTAGATGCTCTAATGTTGGGTGCACATATATTTATAATTGTTATGTCTTCCTAAGAGACTATTTTATCACTTCTTTGTCTCTTTTTTCCATTTTTGACTTAAACTCTATTTTGTATGATATAAATATAGCCCCCTGCTGTGTTTTGGTTACTATTTGCTTGAAATATCTTTTTCCATTCCTTCACTTTCAGCCTATGTGTGTCATTAAAGCTAAAGCTAGTCTCTTATAGACAGCATATAGTTAAGTCTTGGTTTGTTTTGTTTTTAAGTCAAGCCAGCCACTCTATGGCTTTTGATTGGAAAATTTAATCCATTTACAGTTAAGGTAATTAATGATAGATAGAAACTTACTTTTACCATTTTATTAATTAATTTCTGACTGCTCTGTAGTTCCTTTGTTTTTTTGTTCCTCTTTTGCTGTCTTTGTGATTTGATGACTTTCTGTAGTAGTATGCTTAGCTTTATTTTTTAGTTTTTATCTTTTTTGTATCTACTACAGGTTTTTTTTCTTTGTAGTTACTATGAGTATTACATAAAACACCTTAGTAATTATAACAGTCTATCTTAGGCTGATAACAACTTAACTTCTGTGGCATAGAAAAACTACCCATTAACTTTTTCTCCTCCCAGATTTTATGGTATTGATGTCACAATTTACATCTTTTACATATTGTGCATACCTTAACAAGTTACTGTAGCTTTTATTTATTTAATTGTTTGTTTATCTGGTCGCTGACCTGTACAGGATCCAAACTCTTGACCCTGGTGTTACAACACCACACTCTAACCAATTGAGCTAACCCGCTAGTCCTAAAACCAAAGTGGTAATATGCCACTTTGTGAATGCACACTGAAAGAAATTCCTGTAGTGTTCATTTTGTTTTGTTTTCCTGTTTGCTTTTTTGTGTTTTTCGGGTTTTTGTTTTTGGGGGGGTTTTGGGGATTTCTTTTTTTTCTTGAGCTAACCCGCTAGTCCTAAAACCAAAGTGGTAATATGCCACTTTGTGAATGCACACTGAAGGAAATTCCTGTAGTGTTCATTTTGTTTTGTTTTCCTGTTTGCTTTTTTGTGTTTTTCGGGTTTTTGTTTTTTGGGGGGTTTTGGGGATTTCTTTTTTTTCTTTTTTTTTTTTTGCTGCTGGCCAGGATTAAACCCTGGATCTTGGTGTTATGAACAACACACTCTTTTTTGCTTGTTTATTTGTTTGAGTGTTTGTTGTTGTTGTTTTTGGTGGCTGGCCAGTTCAGGGATCTGAACACTTGACCTTGGTTTTTTAATACTTTTGTCTTTTAATTTTTATACTAGAATTAAAAGTGATTTACACCCCCACCCTTACAACATTCGAGTACTCTGAATTTGACTATATTCTTACCTTTACAGTGAGTTTTATACTTTCATGTTATTTAGCATCCTTTCATTACACTTGAAAAACTCCTTTTAGCATTTCTTGTAAGGCAGGTCTAGTGGCGATTAATTCTCTTGGCTATTGTTTGTCTGAGAAAGTCATTATCTCTTCTTCATTTCAGAAGGAAAGCTTTTTGAGGTATAGTATCAGTTGTTAGGGTTTGTCCCCCCACCCCCTTGCCCAAAACTTTTAGTATATAATCTTGCTCTCTCCTAGTTGGCAAGGTTTCTGCTGAGAAATCTGCTTACTCTATGCTCATTCCCTTGTGTGTGACAGTCCACTTTTCTCTTGCTGCTGTCAAAATTTGCCCTTGGTCTTCGTCTCTTGAGAATTTGATTATAATGTGCCTTGGTAAAGAACTCTTTGTGTTTAATCTATTTGGGGTTCTTTCAGATTCACAAATCTGGCTGTTCATTTTCCTCTCCAGATTTGGGTAGTTTTTTGTTGTTATTTCTTTAAATAAGCTTTCTGCCCTTTTCTTCTTTTTTACTCCTTCCAGGACTCTCAATGTGCAAATTCACTCACTTGATGTTTCCCCATAAGTCTCATAGCCTTTCTTCAATCTTTTTCGTTTTTGTTTTCTTTTGTTTCTCCAACCATACAACTTCAAATGATCTTTCTTTGAGCTAACTGATTCTTTCTTCTGTTTAATCAAGTCTGTGGTTGAAGCTTTCTATGTAATTTCAGTTTAGTCATTATGTTCTTTAGGTCCAGAATTTGTCTGACTCTTTTTTATGGTTTCTGTATCTTTGTTTAACTTCTCATCTTGTTCATGTATTGTTTGTATTAATTTTGTTTAGTTGCCTATATGTGTTCTTTCGTAGCTCACTTGACTTATTTGAGATTACTTTGAATTATTTGTCAGGAAATTCATAGATATCCATTTCTTTAGGGTTGGTTACTTGCATTTTATTTTATTTTTGCTGGTATCATTCATAATCTTTGTGGCCTAGCATTGGTGTCTGCATATTTGAAGAAGTAGGTACCTCTTCCAGTCTTTACAGATTGGCTTTAGCGGGGAAAGCCTTTCACCAGTCAGCCCATTTAAATATTTTGGTCAGGTAAGCTGGTAATGTCTGTGAACAGGATTGCCTGGTGTATAGGTCAGCTTACAGTGGGTTGGGAGCCTGAATCCACAGGGGCAAGGACATCGTTGGGGTCTATTTGGGTAGGACTGAAGCCTGAGCCTGCTGGGGTGAGCCTCAACCCTGGATTTACTGGAGCCTGGGGCCACAGGTTCTGGCCTAGAACTAGGGCAGGCCTGGATCCTTGGGCTACAAGGGCCAGGCTGATGATGTGGAAGGTCTGGAGCTTGAGTCTGTAGGAAACATCCTGTATCTTGAGGCTATGGGGGCCAGCCTGGTACTGGGATGGGGCTGGTGCTGGTGTGTGTGACACAGTCAGGTGCTTACTTCATTCTCCTTTCCCCATGGGGAAGGTATCTCTCTCTGTACTTTGCCATGTAAAGTTTGGGGAAAGGTGTCACAGATAATGTGACACTGTCCTTCCTACCCTATTCAATGTGTCTTTTTTTATTATTTCTGTGCTCTACCCAGGTGCTGCAATCTTTTACCTGGATTCTTTGTGAAAGAATTTTTGTTCATGAATGATTGTTAAAATTGATGTTTCTTTGAGAAAACAAGCACTGGAAACATTTTGCCACCTTGCTGATGCTACTCCATTGTTGGCTAATCAAAAGTCCACAGTGCAGACAGTCTTCTGTAGAGATACATCCAGGGCCCAGTCATGCATCTCCAAAGTTCTATCACTTCTGCTGTAACTGATGACTTCAACCTCAGGCATGTAGCAAGATGGTTTGCAGCCAACTCAATGTTGCATATACCCTAATAAATTCATGCTGTAACTGATGACTTCAACCTCAGGCATGTAGCAAGATGGTTTGCAGCCAACTCAATGTCGCATATCCCCTGATAAATTCCTTGCAGCCAACTCAATGTTGCATATACCCTAATAAATTCAACTTTACACAATTTTTACCAAAAAGAAGCAAAAACATATGATAAATGTATATATTACATTATTAAAGATATTCTTGAGGGTATTGAGAAGCCAAATACTCCAATTATAGTTTTACACATCTGATGACTAGAAAAATTTTCCACACACTAGCTTCTGGCTCTATATATCTCTATACATTTCAAACCTTGCTTTGTTCCACTACACACATACTTAAATGCTGGAAACTTTAAGACATGTTTATATCACATTTTCATATGACTTTGACCACATACCAGTGAGTCACAACATTAATCAAGATGGCAGAATGAGCAATAGATGTATACCTGGAAGCTATTCCTATGCTAGAATGAGGAAGTGGTAACTTAAATATATGTGAAGCGATAGTGTGGGACACACAAATATAATCTGCTACACTAAAACAAAATATATTCTTTACTCAAATTTCCTTAGCTATATCTCAAACAATGTGTGGGATCACTCCAAACCACCAAACAAAGGAGAAATGCAATGAAAGAGAACTCAGAATGGAAAAAGGCAGTACACTTAGTTGACTGCAGTTAAATATCTTGCAACAAATTTTACCAAGTATATGGCCATATGAAGACATTGCTAGGGTCCTTCACAGGCACTGGAATAATTTCCACACATGGAGGAGACCCTGAAACTTAAGTTTTATTGCTTCAAGGTAGACCCACTTCCAATCTGTTGCCTCTTCTACGCCTCCTTCTCTCTCCCATTCTCAGAAGTAGCAATAAATTGTTCCCCCCTATATTTGAGCCCCTTCAGAATCTTAATTTTCTAAGCTACACGCTTTTCCAATTTATCGTCACATTCATATTGTTTTCCTTCTCTTTGCTTCCACACCTCAGAACCTGAATTTCATGGCATTGCAAGACACCAGAAAAGATAATTGCTTGAGTGTGATAATGGTGAGTGACAATTTCATCTCCAAACTATTTATCAGTTCACACTCCATATATTGAGAATCAAGAGAACATGACACCTCTTGTCAGTAAAACAAAAGAATCTTGTGACAGCATTTCAATTGAATTTTTCACCTGGCACTCACCACTTTAGCACTCAGCTAAAATAACTCCATTCATTATTCCAAAAAAAATTCTGATGTTTTAGATGAGGTAAATAAAATTATATACATATATAAAAAGCTAATACTGCAGCTGATCCCAGGTTTTCACCACCTTCAAAATAACCTGTCTTTATTTATTATAACTTTTAAAATTTGTTTCCAACAATAAGTCAATCACAGGTCAGTCTTTTATTCAAGTGAGTCATTCTTTTCAGCAGAAAACGACTATCACACAAAACAGTAAGCAAAACATGTCAATCTCAAAGTTCAATCTGAAGTGTCTTTTAGTTACTTCTAAATCTTGGTAAAGGTGTCAATTCAAAACTCTTAAGCAAAAATACTCAAATGGCCTGATTGCCACTTGAGTAAAATGTGCAGCTCAGATTTTTGATAGTTTGGGTAATTTCCAAAAAGTTTTCTGAAAAGTAGACCATCCCAGTTCTCTAATGCATCCACGTATTTTGTTCCCAAGGACACTTCTTAGCTTTCAGGAGTCAGCAGAGTGTAGTAGTCAAAGTCATGGGCCATACTAGGAAGCCAAATGCAATGTGCTGGTATCACAGCTCTGCCATAATGGTGGTGGTATTTAGGTGAAAAGCTCAAGTCCTCTGAGCCTCAGTTTTCTAGTTTATACATTTCAGATAATAATGCTGTCTTGATCCATGTCATGTTGATATAACAGAATACCAAAGACTTAGTAATTTATAAAGAAAAGAGGTTTATTTAACTCATGGTTATGCAGTCTAGAAAGTTCAAAGTATTCTGGGAAGGGCTTTCCTACTGGGGTCATAACATGGTAGAAGGTCAAAGAGGAAACAGACACATGTAGGGGCAAAACACCAGGGGTGTCCTTGCTTTATGACAACCCACTCTGGCAGGAACTAATCCGGTTCTGAGAGAACTAATTAAGCTTCATGAGAGCAAGAATTCACTTCCTACCACAAGAACAGCACAAAGCCCCCAACAAGGGTGGATCCGCTATGACCCAAACACCTCCCATTAGGCCCCATCTCTTTTGGCAGAGACGTTCAAACCATAGCAAACACTATGTCCATTATGGAGTAGTTGAGTGCATTAAGTGAGCTGATAAACACAGTTTAACACATTGACTGGGAAGAAATGGAGAAATATAATCACTTCCAATCATTTTTCCCATTTTTATTATCCATTATAATTGTCATTTTGTTCTATGAAAGATCACTGAAGGATGGCTTAATAAAAATGGAAAATCAAGTCTAACTATCCTTCTAGAAATAATCCTAGTTTCCAATTTCAAACTCTTGGGCTGAGTCATGTTAAAGTGAGAGCTTTCTATTGCTCTTCCCTTCAATACCACTTTAGTTACAAAAAGGGCATTTTATGAGATGGCCTCTGTCTCTGAAGTTCTTCTTCACATATATCTCATTGCAATTATATCTTCACATATATGTTCTTCCAAAACAACAAGTGCAAAGGTGAAAAAAAAATTAAATTTAGCTCATCAAACTATATCAAAAATACTAAATCAATTTTTAAGGGAGGAAAATATTATGAAAAAATTTCAAAACAGAGATTTAAAGATAGATTTCATTAAATAAAAAAAAATACAAGTATACTGGTAAAGTCCTAATGTGCCTAACTAGTATCCTCCATACACTAGGCAATTTCATTATTACTAAGGGAGGAAAATATTATGAAAAAATTTCAAAACAGAGATTTAAAGATAGATTTCATTAAAAAAAAAAAAAAAATACAAGTATACTGGTAAAGTCCTAATGTGCCTAACTAGTATCCTCCATACACTAGGCAATTTCATTATTACGAAACTTTATTAAGTGCCTACTAAATGCCAAATACTATATTGGATCCTGGAAATACAGGAGATAAATGACAAGGTGCCTGCTCTAAAGGAGCACATTGTGCAGTTGAGGACATAGAGCCAAACATGAAAGGACACTATAAAGTCTGGAAAGTACTAAATCAATAAGACAGATAAAAAAGTGTCTAAGCAGATGAGAAAATAAAGCAATTCCAGGATTATCAGTAATTTTTTTACAAAAAAGTATGATCAAGGCTTGCTCTTCAATAAAACTTCAAGTCATGAGACCTCAGACTTTTAAAACTATCCATAGTTATTACTTCAAAGACAGAAATCAGCACAAGCATTCCTCATCCATTGCTAATCAGGAATGGTCAGACTCTGATTTCTCAACTGGATCACAGTGGTGTGTTCAAAGAGGTAAAGTTCACATACTTGTGTGATGTCTTCTGCCTTGGATTGAGTGTCTCCCCAAAACTTAATCCCCACTATAGCTGTTCAGGGTGGGAAATCCATCTTATGGTAATTGAAATGCGTGGCCTTGAAGAGGTGATTAGATTGCAGGCCCAGGCCAAAGTGAATGGATTAATAATGGTGCTGGGGTGTTGCTCTGAGGGCTTTGAAAGGAGAGCACATGAGCTCTGCCATTTCTGCCATGTGAGACCCCAGGGTCACTGTCACCACCACCAAAATCCTCAACAGATATGTTCCTTGGAATTTGGACTTCCCAGCCTCCGAAACCGTAAGCAGTAAATTTTGTTTTCTTTATAAATTACCCCATTCTAAGTACTTTGGTATAAGCAACAGAAATGGACTAACACATCTTCCTCTTCTAAGATGTTTTAATGGTTAATAAGGGGAGAAAGGGCCGGCCCGGTGTCGCACTGGATAGTGCGCCGCTTGGGAAGCGCGGCAGCGCTCCCGCCCAAGGGTTCGGATCCCACATATGGACCGGTTCCCGCTCTCTGGCTGAGCGAGGCGCGGGAGCAACGCCAAG
>NW_007726837.1:484655-490085 GCF_000696425.1 Galeopterus variegatus
GAAAAAAAAAAAAAAAAAAAAAAAAAAAAAAAAAAAAAAAAGGGGAGAAAAAGGATAGCTAACTCTCCCCTCTATCTTTGCTTTTATGGACTCTGACTTCCAGAAGTATGGTGAAATAAAGCTAAGCTTGGGATCTGCTCTCTCTGGGGAAAAGCTTGCTTATTTTTTTCTTTTCTCTCCCCTTTCTTTTTCATCTTCAGCTGCTCTCCTTTTCCACAAGGCAGCTGAATCAGTTGGCTTAGCAACACAGTCCCAGAGGGCCCAGGGAGGACACACCAATGCATTACGACCAACTCTTCATCTCTAGGTGTCCTTACGTCTCACACCTTGGCACTGGTGAGAGGATTTTCACCAGGTGGGAATGCTGAGATCCAAATGTGGATTGGATAATGGGGTAGAAATGATCAGAACAAGCCTTTTGGCCTTCTTTACTTCCAGGCCATTTAAGCCAATTCAGTATTTATAGTTCAGGAGTGGTCCATGGAGTCCTGGTTACTTCCCTCTTGTTCTGCTCTGGAGTTTGGGAGTACAGTCCCAGCAGTTATTAAGTATGATGTCACTGTCCTCTGTTGGTCAGTGTATCCTGTACATACACTTTCTTTGTGGGCTTCTTGGGGAAGAATGGCCAAGGCAGGGCAGGATTTAGATACTTGTGAGTCTTTTGGCTAAATACCATCCAAGTAACATATTGACATCAACTCAACAGCTCCCATTTCTTTATTTTGAATAGCTCTACCCAGAAGCTGTGAAAACAAGTAAATTGGCATATTATATTCTGTCATGAATGTGCCTTCCTTTTGCCTTTTCAAAACATAAGCAACTAGTTGGAGAGCAGAGTTGAACTCCTAATCCCTCTGATAGGATCAGCACAGGAACCTGAAAGACAGATACCCTTTTATTTTCTATGATTACATGTGGGCCAGTCAAAACAGGAGTTTTTTCATCTTTAGTTTTAGCAACAATAATATCTGGATTCACCTGAAAGATCATATTCACTTTAATAGACAAGCTAAAAAAGAAGAATATCGTCCAGTCCTTCAATTATGAAGTCAAGTGTGTTGGGGGTGGGGGAAGAAAACTGGGAGGAAGGGGGCAGGTTGATGGCAGTGGGCCTTGTGCTGCTCCCTCTGGGCAGGCCCTGGGGGTAAGTTTCTGAACCTAATTTTGGCTTCCTTCACAACAATCTGTAGAATGTGAGGAATTTAGCACCTCTTATGCTCAGTTTTTGGCCTTATGAAAATCTGAGACAAAGGGAAAGTCCCACTTAACAACCTATTAAATTATATACTTGCTCCAAATTCTGTAAAATGTCAGCAAAAACAGCAATATGTAAGATAAACTCTGGAAATGCCAAAATAATCAATGAAATATCATAATCATTAAAGTCTTCTTCATGGTTGGAATATTATCAAACCTTTTTGCCACAAGTAGTTTTGATTTTACTCTCTCTGACTATTAAAAATATGTATATACAATATATTTATAGATGTGTATCTCACTCAGAAGATGTGTCAGATAGATATGCCTACCCAGAAAAATGATAACATTCACAAGTCAGTTACCGACTTTCCCTTAAAACCCTCTGAGCTGGCTATTTGTCATTTGGCTCACAGCAACATTCCCAGCCTTCTGGAATCTTCTCTGTATCACAAGATGGCTGGGAGCCTGCAAATTACATCTCACAGACTTCCTTGCCAGCTGCTTTCAAGTGAGGTTCTGCCAATGGGAGGTACCATTGGGGGATTGAAAGGCAGGAGGGGGAAATCTCTGTGTATTTTCTTCTACTTCTGGTGATGCATTGAAGCATTAATGAGAGGCACAGGGCAAGTGCAGGCTCAAGGGTCTGCTCAGGCAGTATAATTCCACAGCAATGGTGGACATGGTGCTCCATCTGGCTCAGCAGCATGGTGCTTATGGGCTCTGGGTCAAGCAACAACTGCATCCTCTACATCAGGAGACTGTAGACTCCTGGGTTCCTGCAGCTCAGTAGGGGTATGGCTTCTAGATGGCTGTGAAGGGTGGTGATAGTTGCAGGAGCAGCAGCAGCAGTAGCAGCAGCACAACCTCAAAACCTCCCCAGTACAGTAATCCTGGACTCTTAGTAACCCATTTCCTCTACTGCTCTTCCGGCCACACAGAGTAGATAGAGTAACTTCACCTTCTTCTCTTCACTCTTTCAGTCTTCCAAAAATTTCATAACCAATTTCTTAAATGGTTTCGTAGTTTTCCTGAATAAACACTTATTAATATGTCCTCTCTCTTTCTTGATAGTAATGAGTAAAGAGAAAACAATACAGACATACATTTTTATTAATTTTTCATATAGCCATGTACATACTTGCTGAATGCTACAAAATCTGATGATTTAAATAACTTACAGAGGCAGAATTAGTAAATCTCTGAAGTGAAAAACATTAAAAAGTTTCAGAATCCAGGTTTAACATGATGGATTAAACACAGACATTCAATCCTGAAATACCACTAAAATAAGACTAAAGGAAGAAAGAATGTATAAAACCGTACGGACGAAGAAAATGGAAGAGGGAATGAGACAACACGAATAGCAGACAAGATACCAACAGAATTCTGTAAGATGGAAAGGACATGGACTAGTGGAAATGATCAGCACAGCTCAGAAAGCTGAAGCTAAAAATTCCAGTAGCGAACCCTCAGAAAGGCCCAGGAAAATATAGGAACCAGGTAGCTCTAAAGGCAGCAGTATGGGATAGAGTAGGGCTGAACTTCCCTGTAGTCTTTATGTGCTACTAACATACATTGCAATTTCCATAATATGAAAAGATAAATTTTAGCCCAAGTCAGGGTAAAACTTCTCTTAATTTTGAATTGGGTGAACATCAAATTATTCTGATTACTAACGTATTCTTTTAGATCTTGTTTTGATTATTATTACCACATAATGAATCATACTAGAACACAGTGGCTTAAAACAATGGTAATCATTTTATTATCATCTCTCTCAGTTCCGGGATTCTGGCTTGGGATCTCTCGTGAAGTAGGATTCTGGCTTGGGATCTCTCATGAAGTTGTCTTCAAATGACTGTGGTGGCTGAAGCTAGAGTAATCTCAATGGCTTCTTCATGCCCATGCTTAGCACAGTTGATGCGGGATTCTGGCTTGGGATCTCTCGTGAAGTTGTCTTCAAATGACTGCGGTGGCTGAAGCTAGAGTAATCTCAATGGCTTCTTCATGCCCATGCTTAGCACAGTTGATGCTGGCTGGAGTCTAGGATCTCAAAGGAGGCTGTCAGCCTGAATACTTCTTCATGGCCTTTCCATGTGGTCTGGCTTTCTCACAGCATGGCAGTTGGGTTCTATGAGAAAGAATACCAAGTACGCTAGGCAGAGCTTTATCTCCTTTTATGACCTCAGAAGTCACATAGTCGTGGTCTGGCTTTCTCACAGCATGGCAGTTGGGTTCTATGAGCAAGAATACCAAGTACGCTAGGCAGAGCTTTATCTCCTTTTATGACCTCAGAAGTCACATAGTATCACGTACTCTATGGTCATGGGTCCCCCAAGTCCAAAGGAAGGAAAAATAGATCCCCACTTCTCAATGGGAGGAGTGTCAATGTCACACTATAACAAGATCATGTGACACAGGAGATCTTGCTGCAACTCTTGAAATATGTAATCTGCCTTTGTTCCAATATAGAGAGATCTATATTCAAATAATGTTGAATAACCATTAACTATCTTCAGAAGGAGACATGCTTAGACCAGCAGATTTCAAACTGGGATGTGTGTGCTCTGGGTTAAGGAATAATTTTAAGCTCTATATACTGTTTTTTAATAATAATAATAATAATAACATTAATAATAATTTCAAGGAAATAATTTCTAGATCCTAAGCTTAAAATGTACTCTTTCATAAAATTTGAGTGCCAGAGAACATTCATACTAGTTGCTCTTATCCTTGTCATGCTTTAAAAAAAAAAATGTGTGCCTGTCATCCATTTTACCATTTTACTATGGCACATTGACCCTGAATGTAAAGTCACCAGAGTTCCAAACAGTAGGACAAATTCGAAATATTGGTGTTGGTGTTGAAAAACGAAAAGACTCTAGTAACCGAATAACAAAATCTGGAATTAGTTTCAATTCTTTGCCTTTAACAAAATTGAAAGAAGACCTAATTGGAGGGAAAATGGCGACGGGTATGGAGCGCCCGTGTCGGGAAACAGCGCGATCCTGAGTGCTGTGTGCTGTGATACCAGAGAAGTGACTGNTATTCAAATAATGTTGAATAACCATTAACTATCTTCAGAAGGAGACATGCTTAGACCAGCAGATTTCAAACTGGGATGTGTGTGCTCTGGGTTAAGGAATAATTTTAAGCTCTATATACTGTTTTTTAATAATAATAATAATAACATTAATAATAATATCAAGGAAATAATTTCTAGATCCTAAGCTTAAAATGTACTCTTTCATAAAATTTGAGTGCCAGAGAACATTCATACTAGTTGCTCTTATCTTTTTCATGCTTTAAAAAAAAAAAAAAAAGATGTGGGCCTGTCGTCCATTTTACCATTTTACTATGGCACATTGACCCCGAATGTAAAGTCACCAGAGTTCCAAACAGTAGGACAAATTCGAAATATTGGTGTTGGTGTTGAAAAAGGAAAAGACTCTAGTAACCGAATAACAAAATCTGGAATTAGTTTCAATTCTTTGCCTTTAACAAAATTGAAAGAAGACCTAATTGAGATGACAGCTGGTAGATCATTAAAAATAATTTTTGATGATAGATAACTATGTGATTTTTGGCATATAACTTGGAAGGAGTTCAAATACTTGAGTGACATTGCTAAAACAAAACTCCTTTCAATCCCATCTACTTATTTATAGGAATATATTTTCTCAAATCTTACATCCATAAAAACAAAAATAAAATAGATTGAAGCTGAGCTTTGTCTTCTTCTAGCAATAATACTCATCGACAGATATGTACCTTTATTGAACAAAAAATAGCCCAACCATCAGAATAGTGAATACACTTCTAATACATTTTATGTTTATTATATCTAAATGTAAAATTATTTCTCTTATTTAGGTTACTTGTGTATTAATAAGTATAATGAAAATTTAATTCAGAAGAAATTTTAGCACTTGGAGTCTCATGGCCACAAATTTTTTAATTACTTTTCTATGTTCATACATATTTTTATGGCAGGAAAGGGATGATCACTCAAAGACTTTCAGGTAAAACCAATACTTTATACTGGGATAAAATTCCATTAGAAAATTGGTACAGAAATAGGAGTTCGGGAAGAAAAACTAAATAATTACTAACCATTACAGATGAACTTGCTCAACTTTTTAATATGGATTTTGGTAGGAATCAAAATGCAAGTGTTTCAAACAGTGATAAAATTTTTATGACAATACTTACAATTTGCTTAAACTATAT
>NW_007726837.1:490826-496281 GCF_000696425.1 Galeopterus variegatus
TAAATTTGCATTCGAATTACATCATCTGAACCAGTGGTTCCCAAAGTTAGCCTGTACTCTGACTGTTTCAATGTCACTTTGTGTGTGTGTTATAAATTTAACTTCCTGAACCCAACCCCATACTACTAAGCTACATACTTGAGGAAGGTGAGATCTGGGAATCTTCATTGTAAATTTGCATTCGAATTACATCATCTGAACCAGTGGTTCCCAAAGTTAGCCTGTACTCTGTTTCAATGTCACCTGGTGTGTGTGTTATAAATTTAACTTCCTGAACCCAACCCCATACTACTAAGCTACATAGTTGAGGAAGGTGAGATCTGGGAATCTTCATTTTTAAAAGGTTCCCAGTTGATTGTCATACACAAAATTGACAGGAAGACAGAGAATCTGATTTGGAAACAAGAAAAACAAGAGCAGATTCATTCAGAAAATGAGGAAACAGGAAATTCAGGCAGTCTCAGAGGGAAAATAGTCTGATCAGGGCACCACTGCTGGAAACAAAACAATGTTAAACATTTGTCACTGTGCTCAAGATTCAAATGTGAGGGAAGGAGTGACTGCAAGTCTATCCTGGGTCATGTTGGAAGCCCTTGTTTAATGTGGGGTCAGAGCCATGATCAGTAGTTCCACTAGACTGCATCTGATCAAGAAGAGGTTTTTCCATAAACATAAATCAAAATGCTGCTAGAAATTAAAAACATTTTCTAGGAAGACAAAAATAAAAATTACAAATACAAGACTATACACTATGAAATGGAGTGCTGCCTAAAGTGGCATGTACCCTGTCAACAGAGAACCAAACACTAGACTTTCACTCAACCTGAACACTATAGAGAGGATTCCTGCATCAAGAGTGATTAGATAACCTTGAAATTTTTCTCCCATTCTGAGTGTCTGTGGCTCTGTATTAATAATGGACTTCCAAAATCATCCAACTTTGTTGTTAAAAATCAGTCAAACATTGTTTACAATCCTTTAGAAGAACTAAATAATTGACTACATTTGTAAGTTTTTTGCTGTTATACATTTTAAGTTGTGTCTAATGAAAGAATACTAGGTAATGCCTATTGTAGGAAAGAGTAATCAATAATCATCTGCTCAGCTCTTAGTCCTTTTAACCAGCCTGACTCCTTCCACCCATCATGTGCCCACTGTTCCATAAAGGAAAACCTCAGTCATCTTATCCCGTACCATTGTCAAGTGAAGAAATTGTCAAGTAACCACCTGTTCACTCCCAAATGGCTTTTGCTCTTTTCATATGCTATTTGTTGACTAAAAATTTTTTTGGCAAATTTTTGGCTCTGCAAATCTAATGTCTTTTCTTTCTTCTGACAGATTTAAAGTTCATATTTACTGTTTCCATGGGCTCACAACATCCCCATAGTCTTAGGTAAGAATTGCCTACTCTTCACCATCCTAAAACCTAATTAATAAACCCTTTTCTCCAAATTGGTTCATGTGTGCTGGATCATTCTCCAGTCCCACAAAAAGCAGGAAAGTTTAATTATGCTCATAAATCTGTGACATGGCTGAATATGGAGATGTTTACTATTTAGCCAGGAAGTAAACATTGGGAAAAAATCCAAATAATTAAATACCCACATTATTTTTCAGAAATTTAAATATATATGTGTTCAGCTTTGCTGACTCATGTCATTATTCTTTCAGTGATAGAATGGACATGGTACTCTGCTCTGTGAAAAATACCTCATTACCTTTCACAGTTCTCTGAGTTTCACAGTGTTGCCTAAAAATATCTTTTCACTAGAATAGCCTAGAACAACACTCAAGAGAGAGTAGTGTTTTACATTACATTGATCTTAGTCAGTAGACTCCAATGGCTGATTGAGTTGCATGCTGCTAATAAGTCAACAAACATTATACCTGTTCTCACCTGCGTTTTAGTCTTTCATCTGTGTGCTGAGTGATATTTAATGTTAAGCTAATGTAACTGTTGCCTTTTCTCTCGGGTTTGTTTTGGATTATTTTCTTTAATGTATTTACCAATGACCAACCTCTTCAAAAATTCATACATACTGATGATCTATATAACATATCCAGAAAAATAATTTTATTTCTCTCAAGAAAAATGTTACATATGCATTGAGTCAATTCTTAGATTATGATAGAAACCAACTTTTTGACAATATAATTGAGCTGTAGTTGAAGCTTTTATCAGTGCCACAAAGAAGTCAAACGTAAAATAGGCCCGTAATAGAAGCTCACTGGCTATTCACCTGAATCCTGTTTGCACAGGGGGTGATATTGGTTCAAGTATTATCAAAGTAAATGAAAAGAAGATAAAAGGTAAATCTTATTCCACTAGATTAACTACTGAAGATTGGCTGGTTTCAGGTAGTAAATTAACTTGATAATTTTTAGAATCGCTGTTGTCTAATGCCAAGGTATATGTACTCAATATACAGATAATACTCACCTGGCAAGAATATAGTTCCTGATTAACAGATGAAGGATAACAGAAAAATCTACAGCCAGACACAGAATGTCATCAGGGCAGAGGCACTTCCAAATGGCATGGAACCTAGCATTAGATTTGATTTGATCTCCCTCAAGTCAGTGGCTGTGACACTATGAATGTCCTTGAGCCTACATTTTTTGATCTGTAAAATGAAAGTAGTAACACCTCACTCACAGTGTGGGGGGTAGAGTAATGGGAAATAATAGATGTAAAATGCTTTGTAAATTTTAAAGTGGTCTTGAAATATAAAATACTATTACTTCTGTTTCCTATTAGTGCCACACCATAAGCTATCAAGGCATAGTAACTGTCCTGGGAAGTACAAATTTAACACAAAACATTTGTCAAAGCAATCCCATTGGAAGAAGCAATATAAACAAGCTTAATGAGTAGTCTTATGCTTCTCGATACCATGACAGGTGAAACATGGCTGAAGATATTAAACAAAAACCTCTACTAAAAAGGCTGTGCAAAAATGCACATAGAGCCTGTGAGATTCATTCCATAAGAACTCATACAGACAGCTGAGCCCAGCAATGCCTAAACTGTTATCCAAGCACACTGTCTCAAAAATTAATTAATTGGAGTTACTGTCGCAACATCAATACAGGTGACCGTAGTGCAGTGCTGATCCTGAAGCACCTACATGTTTTCCAAATTCCTGTGAATGCCCAATTAAACAAAGAACTTGCTACAAAAATGGAAAAGCCACTGCTTATATCAGTGATAGGAGGAAATGTCTAGAGATAAAGAATTAGTTATAGAGGTGAGCACACAGAATAACTATCACTTTAAAAGCTATGTGGACTTAGGCAATGGAAAAGCCACTGCTTATATCAGTGATAGGAGGAAATGTCTAGAGATAAAGAATTAGTTGTAGAGGTGAGCACACAGAATAACTATCACTTTAAAAGCTATGTGGACTTAGGCGTCTCAGAAGTCCCAGACCTGTCATTCTCCTATCTACTATCACTCCTTACACCAAAGCTGTCAGGTTTGAATAATAGAAAAGCTTCTGTTGCTTTCTCTGGATACTTAGTTCACCAAGAGAAAGGCAATTTAACTGTCCTGCCATAGTCCTGGCTCTTTCTTTCCTGACAGATTCAACTTCTGAGAATGATCTTCCACAACAATGATGAAAAACGAGAGTTAGAGGAAAAAATTGTCACAGATTTGAACTAAGGAGCCAGTAAAAGAGTTTAATAAGGTGAGTGATATAATTTTAGAGTAAAAACAATTTTCCCGAAACCAGAATTTTCTCCCAACCTTCTTTAGTTGGTTAAGACTCTAGCGCTCTTTACAGACAAGCATGTTTGATCACCCTTACTACATTTATCCCCACAATTCATTAGTTGCCAAAGCTTATTATTTATAGGTAGACACTATGGGAGTGATATCTCATCTTCTACTTTTTAGTCCCTCTGTTAATACTCTACTTGATTTTCACCAAGTAGATTATGTTTATGAAATCGTTACAATAGCATCTCAATTGTCCTTTCTCCTCAAATCTTTCTCTCACTCTAATCCCTGCTACACTACCAGATGTATCTCCCCTCTTCATACATTTTCCAGCTCAAACTCCTTCAGTGGCTCAGCACTGCATACAAATTTCATAGCCCCAAAGAAGTCAGAAGTCTGAAAATACCAAGTGTTGGAGAGGTTGTGTAGCAACAAGAATTCCNGAATTCCCGTATATTACTGATGAAAGTATACGGAAAGGATCATTTTGGAAAGCTGATTCACAGTATCTATTAAAGCTAAACATGCACATATAACTCCCAGATTCCACAAAAACAATAGTACTTTGATAAATTGTGGTATATTCATACACTAGCATATCATGAAACAATGAAACTAAATGAACTACAGATAAATTCACCGGCATGCATAAATTTCATCAACAGTATTGAGTGAAAGAAATTAGACACAAAATGATATACACTATCTAATGACACATACAGAATTCAAATGTAGGAGGCACTAATTTACAGTGTTAGAAGTCAGTGTAGTTTCCTTCAGGGAGAATGAAAGGTGTAGTGTTTGAGAGGGGTGTGACTAGGGCTTCTGATACGTTGGAAATGTTATATTTTGTGATCTGGATAGTGGTTTCATGGGTGTGTTAACTTTGTAATAATCTATTGGGCTATACATTTATGTTTTGTGTACCTTTCTGTAGAATTCTTTTTAAATAGAAGTTCTTAGCTTGGCCCGTAAGATTGACCATGATCATCTCCCTGCTTGCTTCTCCAAACTCACCCTCAAGCGTCCTTCCTAAATATTATGCTCCAACTATATTAGTTTATTCATACATCCCAGATAAGATTATACTATTTTTTTTACCCTGCTCTTTTGCTCATGCTGTTTCTCACTGTAAATCATCTCTTACATTGCTTTATATCAAACCCTATCCATTTTTCAAAGCTCAAATATACCTCTTTTACAAAGTCTTCCCTGATTTCAACAAATTCTGTCTCTGATAACTTGAACCTCTCTTATCAACTTGATTTTACTCATCCCTGTATGACAGATATTTGTTCATTTGTCTTATCTTATAACAGGTATATAATTAACTGGAGATCGAGTAATTATATCCTATACATTTTGGAATTACTTTCATTACTTCACATACTGCCAGTATATGGTGCTAAATGGGCAATTGGATGAGTGTGTAGATAAATGAACAAGCAAATAAACCATTGAGTCAGTTCCTTATAAAACATCTGTAATCTTATAGACCTCCAAGGGGACCCTTGGATCGAGTTTCATCCCAGCCCAGGAGTATGGGTACATCTTCCAGTGCCCTCTTGGTTCTGGCCAACAAACCAGTAGATGAGTGTGTAAAGTCATATAATGTTTTGCATCTTACACACCCCCAAAGTAAGAGATGAACACATTGAAAGCCTGGAATTGGCAATAGACTAGCAGCTCAAGACAAAATTGTAAAATGGTTAGTTGTTTCTTCCCACCTATCCT
>NW_007726837.1:498352-500577 GCF_000696425.1 Galeopterus variegatus
TCTCTATTTTGACTAAAGTAAGTTTAAGTTGGGGTTATGTCACTTACAACAGTAAATTTCATAGCTGATGTAAAAATTAACACCAGAAGTAGGGTGTTGTAAGTAACAAACCCTAGAATGTAAAAATAACTAAGCCTAGGCAAGCAGTAAGTAGGAAACTGAGAATCCCTAGTTGCCACAGTCATAGGATGAGGGATGTGCATGCCACCCAAGCCAAATTATTATTGTGTGAGGAGATCCTAGCCAGGGCTTCTGAGAAAAAGAAGCTTTGACCCTTCAAACAGAGTTGATGTTAGCCACAGAAAGGACCTGGCTAAAGCGGAGATGACCCAAAGGAAGCACAACCCAGACACTGATCCTGGCGATATCTTTTGAACCCTGAGTCAAAGTGTATCAGTCTGGATCCAATCAGAAAATAGAAACCAAACAGAGAGACAAGCAGGAGAGGATTAAACAAGGAACTACTGAACTAGGATAAGAAAGTAACTGGAAGATATAAGGAGATTTTATATGGTACTCTAGGGCTAAGGGAGAATACCCAAGGAAAGACAAGTTTGGAAGGAGGCCCCATCCCCAAGGATATGGTTCAGACTTTCCTGGAGAAGGTATAGTTTGCAATTAACTGGTTTTCCCACGCAAGAGCTCCCCTGCAGTTGCTGGGCAGTCAGGAAGCAGCTCTCTGGAGAGCAGGAAGTCAGTAACCAGTGTAGGTACAAAGAGGGGGTGGAAACATTTTGGGCCACAGACAAAGCATGCAGGGCCTACATCAGGAGCAGAGGTGGTTTAGTAAGAAACCTCTGGATCACAGGGACCTACAAAGGGAAATAGGCACTAATGCAGACAGGAAGCCTTTGGAGTGCTAATTTCCATGTCAAGAGCACAGAAGGAAGGTTATTGCTAGACCAACAAGCAAGTTTGCTGAAGAACCATGTTCTGGCACATGGCTGAGGTAGAGTTTCACCAGATGTCCTTATACCCACTCTGCTGGCTCAGGGAACAACAGCCAGACACCACAGGAGAGCCCTTCCTGCTGCAATGTCCCTCTAGTGCCCTCTACTGAGAATGCATACCAGAAGTCTCATTTTAAAAGAGAAATACTAAAAGAAATTGTTATCACAGAACATATATTGAAGAGTNGCAGAGGTGGTTTAGTAAGAAACCTCTGGATCACAGGGACCTACAAAGGGAAATAGGCACTAATGCAGACAGGAAGCCTTTGGAGTGCTAATTTCCATGTCAAGAGCACAGAAGGAAGGTTATTGCTAGACCAACAAGCAAGTTTGCTGAAGAACCATGTTCTGGCACATGGCTGAGGTAGAGTTTCACCAGATGTCCTTATACCCACTCTGCTGGCTCAGGGAACAACAGCCAGACACCACAGGAGAGCCCTTCCTGCTGCAATGTCCCTCTAGTGCCCTCTACTGAGAATGCATACCAGAAGTCTCATTTTAAAAGAGAAATACTAAAAGAAATTGTTATCACAGAACATATATTGAAGAGTGGATTTGGAGCCAAGAGGCAATAAATTGATAACTGGCACACAGGCTGAGTATCAGTTTTGAAAGCCAATAAATTCTCCTTTAGTTTTAGACATTTTCAGCCAGATTTTTTGAATACTGCAACTAAAAGATTGCTGACTTATATATATAGGGGCCGGTCCTCATACTATCTATATAGCTAAGCAGAGTTTTTTATTGATATTTGCATGCTTTTTTGACAGCCTTTCTTCCACCATTTCCCATCAAAATCTTTCTGTCCTGGTCCCTTTTTAAAAAAAAAAAAATTAAAATTCTACTTATTGTCATCAATATATGTTAATAGCCTATCAATAACATTTGTATCTTAATAAGAGCATTATAGAAAATTAGAAGGATAGCAAAGTTTTCAGGTACCTTGAAAAGTTAACAGAAAAGATATTGAGCACAACTGGCCTTTCAGGTTCCCCTCAAATAATTATTATCTATAATAATAAAGTAAGCCAAATTTTCCATTCAGTTAAGGTTGCTCTCAAATCTGCCTGGTCATTCTAGAATTTTACAGTGGCAACAAAACATGGCCCAACAAGGAAGCATTTATTTTCAGTAACAAATAAAGAAATCTAAGTAAATAACCATAATAGTCATAGGCTGTTTAGGTAAGAAGTGAGGTATCTGAGGCAAAAGACAATTGTTTTGTTTAAGAAACTGAACTGCTAGGGATTAAGGAAATAAAAATCTTACTCAATA
>NW_007726837.1:501373-508167 GCF_000696425.1 Galeopterus variegatus
TTTTTTTTTTATTTCAGCAATTTCTCATAAATGCCTCAATAGTCTTATCTTCCTAAAGTTTTATAACCACAGATTTTATTATTAAAAACTTGGAGTTTACCTCAAATACTTTCTGTGCTATTTGGAAGAGGTATCTAGGGGAAAATTCACCCAGATACCCAATTTAACAGAAAACATGAAAAATTGTTGATGAAGTGATTTGTATATGCACGTGTTCAGCCCAAAGGAAGCATAGGACTGGCTCTGGAAGTGGGAGGGAGTGAAAAGATGTAGTATCTCCTCCTCTGCCTGCTTGTGTTAGATAAATGGATCATTTTATTGTCAGGTTGGCTGATACTGAATGTCAACATTATGCAGGAAGTTCCCAAAGGTATGCAGCAGAGAGGATGCTATTACAGCTTCCTTCACCTGATGCTATTAAATGAACTCATAGTCTGTTAGATAAAAGTTAGATAAACTGAAGGCCAATAAGTACCTAGTTTTATAGCAGTAGTTTAAGTTCAAACTCATCATGAGTTTATGTGTTTCTGTGGAAAGACTGCATCTAAAACAACAGTCCAACAAATGAAATTTACCAGAGAAAACAAGCCCTGTGAATTGCTGTACTGATTGGTAGGTTTTTTTCCCTTTCAATAACAATAACGAAATAGTCACTTAGAATGTGTGAACATTGTAAGCACTAACAATGGATGGTATATTTGATTTTTAGTATCAGAAATACATCTCATGTTTTTAGCAAATTTTGCCTGTATTACATATAACGAGCATTCCACAAAAATTTATTACCTTCTATCCATCCATTCCACAAAAATTTATTGATTACCTTCTATGTGCCAGGAAACCATAACTTCTGCCTTTGTAAATCTGTCTAGCAAATGAGAAAGCTTTGTTGCTCTAAAAATCTGTGATTATCATGTGTTAAGTGGGCACCACACTTCAAGCAGGACATAAAAATAAGAATTATTTTTATATAGTGATACACTTTCTAAAGTGCACGTGTGCACATACAAACACATGGAGAGAGAGGAAGAGAGAATGGTAATATTCAATACATTTACCAACTGGTAAAGCACAGACTCCAACAAACCAAACTGCAAATGGAATAAGATTGATTTGGGAAGAAATCTATAGATTCCATAATCTCAACTATTATGCCCACTTATAAGTGTGGTTTAACAAGTTCTTACTGATCCATGGGCAGGACCTTAAAATGGAACCTGTTCCTCACCCCCCACCACAAGTAAGATGAGGGCTAAAAAGAGATCATAATATTGGCAATTAGAGATTTCTCATTAATACATATTTATTACATGCATACTATGTATCAGAAACAATGCTTGGCATTTGATCAAGACTTAAGTCAAGTTGTAGGCTGCTGAGGAGTAAATATGAAGTAAGGAAGAATAAGCAGTGGGTACAGGAGAGCATAATGACTGTGGGAGAAGCAAGGCTGGGGAAAATATTTATAGGATAGAGAATATTTTTGCATGTTTAGGCTGAGATGAAAGTTGTGGAAAGAGATAGGTTGAAAAAGCAAGTAAGAAAGGGCATAATTATTAGGGTGAAAACTTGCAAGAGGTAGAATATTTGGGGTCAAGGGCAAAGGTGAAAGACAAGAGGAAGAATGACTCTGTGGGAGGAGGGAAGAAGACAAGGGTGGATGAGACTGTACATCAATTCAGAGGTGCAGAAAAAGCAAAATTGGTCCTATGATGATGACAAGATATGAAGGAAAGAAAGGGGATGATCCAGAATAAGAAAGAATAAGTGAACTTCAAGGAGAGGTTGTAAGGAAAGGTTTTCCACAGCTATAAGAGCTATTTCCTCTGTGAAGTAGGCAAAGTAATCTGCCAAGGGTAAAGAGTGCAAGCATTAAGCACAAAGTTTTAAAAATGGTACAAAAAAAAAAAGTCATCATAAGAAATAGGCAAGGATCTGTAAAGATTTGCTAGCAAATATTGAGTCCAGCACAGGTTGGAAACTATCAATGTATAAGGCAGACAATCAACAGGGTTATGTGATTTGCTCCAGTATTATTCAATGCCTGGTTTTAGGATCAGAACAGACAGATGGTTAAGTTATTCCAGAATTGAAGATTAGAATCATGAAATCAAAAGAAGGTCATAAGAGTGTTGGGAATTAAGTGTGCCAGTAAGAGAGAGATTTAACTGAATGGCTATGAGTTTTCAGTTGGATTGAGTAAGGAAATGAAGCCAAAGGAGGCTTACTGATCAAAAACATGAGACGAAGTTCAAGAAGAATCAATGAGAGTGAAGAGCAGTCACTCCCCTAAATAAAACATCTCTAAGGGTGTTCTTCAGCCTAGAAGATAAAGTTCAATTCACTTTTTATAATATACAAAGCTTTCCATAATCTTAACTACCTCTCAAGCCCATTTCTCATTTCTTCTTCCAAATGTCCCTGGGTATTCGATATGTCCTGGCATACAAACCAGCTACACTGCTTCCTGCCTTCATGTTATTGCTATTATTTCTGAAGGGCTCCTCTTCTTCTCCCAAACCCCCATTCACCTCTCAGCCTTCAAGACCCATCTTGAGCATCTCTTCCTTATTAAAGTCTCTTGTGGTAATTTGTCTGCAAACAAAGAAAAAATAGCTGCCAAAATTTCCTCCCATCCATATACACTTGTGCCATTACTCCCACCAAAACCTCTTGATTCTGGGCAGACCAACAGAATGCTATAGAACTGACAGTGTTCCAGTTCCAGCCTAACCCAACTGCCATGCTGTAAAGAAGTTCCTGCCATACCTGGAGGAATATGAGAAACCAATGCAAGAGAAAAGCCATGGGGAGGAGAGTTAGCATACAGCACCTACACCCCAGATGTGTGAGTAAGACCTTGTTGGCACTTCCTGCCCATTCCAGCCACCAGCTGAATGTTGGTGAAGTCCAGCCAACCCACATAATTGTAAGAAATAATATAATTTCTTTTTTACGCTCCTAAGTTTTGAGGCTTAGTTACTCAGTTATAGATAAAGGATATCTCTCCCATTTTCAACTCAAGTGCAACTGCTCAAACTCTCCACTGTATTACATTACTGCACCTATAATATGCTTCTATTATTTTACTTATCACACTAAAATTACAATTTTTTTTTTTTACATATCTCCTATCTTCATATTCAGTGAGATTCTTGAGATTAGGAACAATGTTTCAGTGCTTGGACATGTGCACGTGTGTGGCATATATGTTTGTGTGTCCTAAATCCTAGCTGTATTAGTCTGCTTCTGTTGCTTATAACAAAATACCTGAAACTGAGTAATTTCTAAAGAAATAGAATTTATTTCTTACAGTTTTGGAGGCTGGGAAGTCCAAAGTCCAGGGAAAACACATCCAGTGAAGGTCTCAGTGGTAGTGACTCTATAGCAATGCAGGGTATCACATGGTGAAATGGCTGAGCAAGAGAGAGAGCTAAGCTTCTCACTTGCTCTCCTTTTAAAGCCATCGAAACAATACCCATTACTCCATGAATGGATCAATCCATTCACAAGGGCATAGTCCTCACAATCTAATCACCTCTTCAAGGCCCCACCTTTCCATTACCATGATAGGAGTTTCTATTCTCTTAACAACTACAGGGAGGATTAAGCATCAATGAGTTTTGGGAGGACATTCAATCCACAGCATTAGCCCGTACAACATATGATGTATGAGTATATTCAGTAATTGATTTGAACTAGATTAAATATAAATTGAGTTTGTGGGAGAGAGGCAGAGAAAGGCAGAGAGAGATATGCTATGCCTAGTCATTGGGATTTCATGGTTAAATATTTCACAAGTGGAGCAATTCCCAGATTGACATGTAAATGTGTTGGAAGTAAAATTGGCTTAAGTATAGTCTAGGAATTGAGGTGAAGGTGAGGGAATCATCAAGGATGTGGACTTGTAGCCTTACCATGATTACCAGTAATTTGTGTGGAGTGGAATATGACAGTACTAAATGGGAAAAGATTGTGAACTTCAGAAAAGGAGAGGCTGTGCATGACAATTTTTCAGTTATAACAAAGCTCTTAAAAAAGTAGTGGACGATTAAGAAGATGCTGGTCCAACTGTCTGCCAAGTGTAAGCTCAAGGGAGAAAAAATAAGTCTCTGCCTCACAAACTTATGGAAAGCATTAGTATTTAAGGAAGTTTTCCTTTAAGCCATTTGAATCCTCCTTCTCAGTATTCTCCACTAACCCCTTTTGTTCCATTGCCATGGAAAACTTTCTGCACAGTCCTGTTTCTTTCTCACTCTGGATTTATTTTCTGGGTCATCTGAGTCTCTTATGGCTCCAGCCATAACTTATTCACTGATATCTCCTAGATCTGAACGCTCTGACTACATTTCCTTCATGAGCTTCAGGACCGTTATTTCCAATTCTCTTCTGAATATCTCCAGTCTGGCCTTCTAGGTATCTTAAATTCAACATGTTAAAGGATAAACTGATTATATTCCATTCAAAACATGTTTTTTCTCCTTTATGTCCTAGCCCAATAAATGGCATCAGTGCCAACTCAGTCACTATAAGAAGAAACAGTCATAATGACCATAGTCATTACAAGCTTGGATTCTAGAATTACTCTAACAGAATGTGCTCAAATCTGACCTCCATAAATTATTAACTGTATGGTATCTCTAGTCTGCTTGGACAGCCATTACAAAATACTGGGTGGCTTAAACAACAGACATGTATTTCTCACAGTTATACAGGCTAGAAAGTCCAAGATCAGGGTTCCAGCACACTGAGGTTCTGATGAAGGTCCTCTTCCTGGCTTACAGACAGCTGCCTTCTTGCTGTATCCTCATGTGATGGAGAGAGAGTGAAAGAGCTCTCTAGTCTCTTCTTATAAGGGCACTAATTCCATCTTGATGACCCCACCCTTATGACCTCATCTAAGCCTAATTATGCCTTAAAGGTCCTACTTCCAAATACCATCACATCAGGGTTCAACATATGAATTTGAGGGGAATACAATTCAGTTCATAGCAGTAACCTTGACGAATTAACTTTTCAGAACTTCATTTTCCTCATCTGTTATAATCTTCAAAACCTTGTGAAGAGGATTAAATAAATACCTACCCAAACCCTCAAAACTAATTATTTCAACTAGACTTCTTAAAGCCATTTTTAACTTCTCCCTTTTCCTTGGTACCTGCCTCTCTCAACCAACTGACTACTAAGTTCTGTCAATTCAGTTTCTAAAATGTGTCTTAATAATTACCTTTGTCCATTGTCACTTCCACTGAGCTAGTACAGGACCTGAACATACTTTAACCTGCTTCGTCCTGACCTAGTTTAAACCATCGTGCACACCATTGCCAGATATAACTTTCTAAAACTATAAATCAGATCATATCCCTTTCTCCACTTTCAAGTCTTCTCAATAGCTCCCTTTCTCCTACAAAAGTCATACCTAACTGTTTAGCATCTGATTTTCCTGAATTGTCCTTCCAGTACCACTCTGCATCATTTCTCACCATTCCCTGTATTCTACACTGTCATGATCTGAACATACTCTTCTGCCTACTTGTCTATTTCCTTTCCTACATTCTCAGCCCCAACTTCTCCTTTGAGAAGTCCTGCTTGAACTCCATTGCCCAGCTCAAATATTATCTTCTCTCTGTTGTCTTCACAGAACCCCCAAGTGGCATGGGTTGCTCCCTCATTTGTTTTTCCCACAGGACTGTATACAAAACCTGTCTAGCCTTTATCATAGTATAGTGTAGTTATTAATTTATTTGTCTGTCTTCCCAGTTAGACTCTGAGCTCCTCCTCAAAGGTAGGGATAGTGAAATATTTATTCTTGCATTAACAGTCCCTAACATAGTTCCTGGAATATATCAGTACATGTGATAAGTGTCTGTTGAGAGAATGAATAAATGAAGAAGCTGTGTAACTTGCATGGTGCCTGCTATATATTATTTAAATATTAATTAAATCCAAATCTTTTGGGTATATATAAAAAGAAAATCCTTAAAAGTAGGCATTAATTTGAAATAGATTATCTCTAAGCATATTTTCCAACTCCAAAATATTATAATTTTATTGTGAACTGCACTCTAGGCATATAAGATTAGAATCTTGTCTGAGATAGATTTAAATTTGTAGAATAGGATCTAGTGGTTGTTTAGTGTGTATTTCTAACTTATTCTATCATATTAATTTTAATAAATTGTATTTTATGAATTTTATTCTTTGCAATTAAACAAAATTGAATTAACATGCAATAGTTGATCTTTCAAAATGGTAACATGGTGAAGAAAGTGTTTTTTTCCTAAAATCTTGTCAGCTTGAATGACATGTGAGTACCCAACACTAAGCATCTGTTAAGGAAATCTTATTACTCTATGTCTGTCACTAGAAAATTGGAACAAGCGTTGCAAGACCTACACACTTAAAATGTTATGATATGTTTTTAAAACTGCTTTCCACAGAAGGCCCTTTATTTTATTAGAAAATTATAAGCAAACAAGCCTTGTTTAATGGCTTTCAAAGTATAAGCACATTTGATGTCAAAATTATATCACTTTTGGCTGCTTACTTGTGTGAAAAATCTGTCAGGCGCTGGTGCCCAAGAAAATAGGGTACCATGGCAGAAGATTTCCTGCTGAAGGATATAATGTATGCTCAATTAAACCAATATAGTGTGTGTAATCGTCTGATTCCATCTTAGGGAGAACTGTCAGCTTTCTGTTCTGGGATCAGAATTTTCCTAATGCCTGGACGTTTGGTGAATCTCATATAACAAGTATTGCAGTCTTTGAGCTTGTATCTCAGGAAAGCTTAGG
>NW_007726837.1:508531-586690 GCF_000696425.1 Galeopterus variegatus
AGAAGATTTCCTGCTGAAGGATATAATGTATGCTCAATTAAACCAATATAGTGTGTGTAATCGTCTGATTCCATCTTAGGGAGAACTGTCAGCTTTCTGTTCTGGGATCAGAATTTTCCTAATGCCTGGACGCAGAAGATTTCCTGCTGAAGGATATAATGTATGCTCAATTAAACCAATATAGTGTGTGTAATTGTCTGATTCCATCTTAGGGAGAACTGTCAGCTTTCTGTTCTGGGATCAGAATTTTCCTAATGCCTGGACTTTTTGGTGAATCTCATATAACAAGTATTGCAGTCTTTGAGCTTGTATCTCAGGAAAGCTTAGGCTCTTATTTTTCTCCTTTTAACATCCCAAAATTCCTGGAAATATTACCTTGTCATTCTGACATCCTATGTGTTTTTGCTCCCTTTCCATCTCTCTCTTAGCTTTTTAAATTATTTAAAAATGAAAATATGCATGAATTGCTAAAATTACAGCCTGTTTGTCAGAGGAATCCATTGTTGTGGTGTTATTTTACTTGAGAAACATTCCCATGTCCTTTTTCTTTCAATATCAAAAAAAAAATGCCTACATGTGCCTCAAAATAAATGAGGTGGTAATAAAATATGGTGAAAATATCCTGAAAAATTCCAGTGTCCCTTTTATAGTCTGTGTTTTTTGACAAGTTTATAACAATTCTGTTTCTCTAAGCCATCAGAGATCACACACAGAGGTGGAAGATGCTAACTTTTCCACAAAAAAATGACAATAAATATATAACATTTAAGATATATATTTTCCTATATATTCTAGGAAAGATGAGTTCTAAGCATGAATTGCCCACAATACAAAATGGTATTGTGTGTTACTAAACTGCCATCTACTGGACTTTTTCACCCAGTACACAATGTCATCTTTTACAGACTTTCTTTTTCCAATGAATAAATGATTTTTCCCCAGCTGTTTTTTGACATTTTTTTCTTGCCATTGTTCTAGCGATGTGTGTTCCTAAAGTCCAGGAAAAAAATTGTTTCAACTAATTATAGTCCTACCAAAGCCTTTTACATCATTTAAAGCTTAGATTGATTCTTCACAGTTCCATGAAGACATGTCAGTTTAAGACAAGAAGAGGTTTAGAGAGGTTTACACTTTGCAGAGTGCCACCTGTCTCCAAAGGGCACATTCATTAAAAAGCTCCAGGTGCAAGTTGTGGGAGCAAGACAGCATAATGAAGTCCTTTGCCTCCTCATGCACCTTTTGATTAATAACATCCTCCTTCAGTTCCAGCAGATTGCACACTGATGTTTGCTACAAGAACCTGAAACACCAGGCTACTTCTTTATTCTTCTCTGAATAGAGTATATTATCACTTATCTGTGACCAGATCAAAAGAATTAACAAAAATGAGGTACTTCCAGCACCATCAACTTTTATAAGAACCGCTAATAAGCCAACTGAATGATATCTATTTGATAAATAATGTTTAATATGTGTCCTGATCAAATTCTACCTAACCTTCTTTGTCCAATATTCACACATAGAAATCCAATTGATATTTATACTGATAACCTGAAGGCATTGTAAAATTCTGAGTTGTCACTTGAATCGTTAAAATGGGAAAGAAAACCTCTTGAATCATTAAAATGGGAAATAAAACTGGCATTTATCAAATACCTACTATTTACTAGACATTTTCATAGGCACTATCACATTTTATCCACATAACAGCCTGGTCAGGTAGATATTGTTATCCTCATTTTCACCACTGAAAGTGATTGAGGCTCAGTGATATAAGAGCTAACATTTATTGAGCGCTTACTATTTTCCTGTCATCATCTTTATTATTTTAAAGAGAGTGCTGCAATTAATCCTCAGAACCACATTATGGAAAAGATATGATCATGATCATTACCCTCATTTTATTGGAGGTGGCTCTAAGAAGTTAAAAATGTGTCCAAGATCACACAAGTAGTATGCAATAGAACTTGGATATGAACCCAGGCAAACTGGTTTGTTCCAATGCCTGTACCTGTTAACCCCAACATTATACTGTTTATGAGTGTGAGTGTGTGTATACTTCAGTGTTATATGCATTATATTATTTTGTTTTTGAAAACTGGTAACTGTGTATCAGGCAATTTACATATATTATCTCATTCGAAACTTCATTTTATTTATTTTTTAATTGAAACATAATTCATTATACATATTTATGGGGTATAGATTTGACTACCAATATTTGTGTACAATATGTGATGATCAAATCAGTTTTGTAAGCATGAAATTTATACATATATATATAATATTGCCCCATTTTACTTTGATAAAACTAAGGTTTGGAGAATAACAATAGTAAGAATTATAGTAAACATCTACATGGCACTTACTATGTGCTAGATACTATTCAACAAAGAGTTTTAAACGGTACTTATTTAATACTGACGACAACAATATGATACATTATTATTACTATTATACAGTTGAGGAAACTGAGCGGTAGCTCCTTGATCAAGGTTGTAAGGTTAGCGGGAAGCAGAGCAGGAATTCTAATTCCAAAGGCTTAGATTTTAACCACTACTCTAAACAGTGGCACACTTTAATGTAGTCATTACTTATTTATTACAGCAAATGTCAGGTAGCTCCTTGATCAAGGTTGTAAGGTTAGCGGGAAGCAGAGCAGGAATTCTAATTCCAAAAGCTTAGATTTTAACCACTACTCTAAACAGTGGAACACTTTAATGTAGTCATTACTTATTTATTACAGCAAATGTCTGCAACATGCATTTATTATAATAGCATTCATCACAATCAAACATTTTGTTACAAACCAAGTAAAATAATTCTGCACATTTGGTAGAGAGGGGGAAGGAATCAAGCATGTACAATTTCACATTGGTCGGACTTGTGCATAGTTTCAATAATGGTAAAAATAAAACTTCACTCTTCCTTTGTTCTACAAACATTGAATTCCAATTATTTTTCAGATTCTGGGGTTATGGAAATAAGATTCATTCCCTATATGTAAAGAATTGGAGATATATAAAAATAAGTAGGTAATTACAACATAAAGGGAAATTGCTAAAACAGAGTTTTGCTTCCTAAGTCAAAGCCAAAGCTGCAAAACACTATATGTTACCTGGTCACATAGCCCCAGAAGAAGTCACACACAGAGTAAAGCTAGCAAAAAAAGAAGAAGGCAGAAGAACATTCCTTCATAAGTACATAGAGAAAGGTGCTTAAAAATCGTTATAATAGTTGCAATCTTATCTAAAATTCCAATAATGTTTATGTGTGAACCAGAGGTGGAAGTTCAAAATAGCTTTCTGATACGTATATTCCTTGTTTCACATCTGATATTTTACCTCTCAGAACTACTCCTTCCCAGTGGGCTTCCTGGTCCTACGTTCCCAGGCCCTCCCAGTCTGACCCGTACCAAATTCCAGCTATAATATGAATCAGAATTCTTGGTTGCAAGTGACAGAAACCTAATGCAATCTAGCTTAAGAAAAAAAAAAAGTGTTGACTTAGCTTGTGTGACTGGGAAGTCCAAGGGATAGACTTGCTTCAGACAGGGCTAAATTCAGTGTTTCGAATGCTATATTCAGAGTTCACTTTCTTTCCCTATCCTTTACCCCTCCTCTCTGTCTTTAATTTTCTCCATCTATCAGCTCTTATTGTCTCTGCTTGACTTTTTGTGGATAAGCTCTCTCACATTCACATTTACCAGCTTAGCAACTTCAAAAAAGAGATTATTTCCTCTCTTCCAATGTTCCTGAATGAAACCTAGGGAATACTGATTCATCCCTCCTGGTTTATATATTCATCCTTCAACCAATCACCATCACTAGGTGAGCAAACACACAGGATTGGATTATCAAATAACACTCCCAGAAATCAGAGATAGCATTAAGCTTTACTAATAATTTCAAGAATACAGTCAATGAAGAGACAAAGACAGAGCAGAGAAAGGTCTGGGACATTCTTTGTGGCTTGCTAGGTCCTTCCCATCCACTTACCCAGGATAATACATAAGGTCTCAGTGTGGGATTTTGCAGATTATTACCTCACAGAGTGGGAGCATGTAATTTATGAAACATCTCCATTTTATACCTCAGAGTTATAAAATCACATGACATTACATAACATTCTCTAGGGAAGCCATGCTCCATAAATCAATAGATTCCAGGTTTATTTGCTAGAAGTAATCCTTACCCAGGGAGATTGCTAAGAGCATTCTGTAGAAAGGTCTCTTCCTCCCATCTAAAATCATTATTCTATTTACCTGGATGTGCAGTTGACAAGGAGATTAGACCAGATCATCTGCCTTCTTTTTTTTCCCCTACTGGTATCCCTCAAGGAAAGGAAGTGAATGGTTCACAGGCCAGCTGCTTTACTCCTTCCTCCCTACCAGGAGACTGGGCATTGTCATTGGAGAGCCTGGGACAAGAATCCCAAACTGTACTTGGGGTTAAGGGGAGCACTGTGATTGACAGCCCCCCAGAAGCACCTGGACTATGAGATGCCAATAGGAAAGCACATTGATCAGACATAAACTGTGACTGCTCTTGTTTACTACACTGCTCCTGTCCAGACAAAAGACTTTAAAGAGTTCTAATGATACTATAACTTTCCTGTTTGCAAACTTTGCCCATTTCTCTCTAGTTTCTAGCTTTTTTTTTTTTTTTTTTTAAAAGATGACCGGTAAGGGGATCTTAACCCTTGACTTGGTGTTGTCAGCACCACCCTCACCCAGTGAGCTAACCCGCCATCCCTATATGGGATCCGAACCCAGGGCCTTGGTGTTATCAGCACCGCACTCTCCCGAGTGAGCCACGGGCTGGCCCAGAAATCTAAAATTCTAACATAGCAACTGAATTTCTTTAACAGGCAGAGGGCACAAACAAATATCCTACTGACCTAATAATCCAGCAGGCACTTTTTGTTTGGCCAAAACAGCCTTGATTTTTAGGTTGAATTTGAATGTCTCATCAGAAATGTCCTTTATTCCCTAGTATCTTTCACAGACCTGCTTCATTCATTTATGTTACTTCTGGCCCCTGTAAACATTTGAGTTTTTGACCCATGGTTAAAGACTTGATTTCTGCTAAACTGAAAACTTGATTTCTCCTAAACTGTAAACTTTAAACGTTTTTTGGTTTTTTACACCAGTATGAATGAGTTTCTCAATTGTTTTTTATTGGGAAAAAGGAAAAAAATAAAGAAGTTTTTGAAAAAGGATAAGACTGAAGGAATAACAGGATGGGGACAAGGGTGAGCCAGATGCCTAAGACTTAACATTTAAGAAATTTCACTCTCTGGTGATACCTCTGGCTCATCACCTGAGAGAGACTACCTCCTTAAATGTCATGCCTTATATGTCTTGTTTGCCTCACTCTTGTCCCAACCCTTCAAGGATAAAGTTTAACAAGATTTGGTTTCTGTTGCTTGTAAAGAAATAACCTCTACGCATTTCCCTTCTCCACCCATGAACTAGGGGAGTTGTTCCTCGCAGGAACACCCATAATATCCTCTGATTATGCACAACACTGTTTTCTAACCATTTACACATCCATATCCACCAGCACTTTGTGTGCTCCTTAAAGATAGAAACCTTGATATAACCCTCTTTATAGCTGCAATACCTAGCTCTGCACCTGTTGAATGACTGAGTGAATGAATGAATGAATGAATGAGTGTGCTATTAGCATCAAGCATCCTATTCCCCTGACACCTGTAAAATCCTGTGTTAGTTAAAATGTTTTATCCTGGCCATAGATTGATGGCAAACTTCAAAATTTTTTTTCTAATTATGACATGATTTTTCCCATAAATTTGCATGTCATCTTTGTATTGTTCCTTTTTCTTTTTTTTAATTAAACATATGTGTGCAAGAAAGCATAGCAGTAGATGTGCAACTGACACCTAATACATGCTTTGCCTTTCGGTCTCCAGCAGGGCCAGCCTCCTTGACCTAATTAGACTTCTCTACTCACACATGGCTAGTAAATACTATAATTAATTTATAAAGGACTCTGAAATACCAGCTGGCAAAAACTTCTTATTAATGATTTCTACAGAATGAAAGCACATTTTTGTAGGAGAGTTGTGATGTGTGTGTATGTGTGTGTGTGTGTGTGTGTGTGTATTCACATCTTTTAATCCACTGAATTTCTAAGAATGTCAAACTGTAAAATGTACTAAGTGAATAATGTTTAATAATTTCTTGTCATTTCTTTAGCACATTTATTTTAAATTGTAGCAAGAAATCTATGTGACGAAATATTCTCAGAAATGTATATTTGGGGTATGTGAGACTTGAATGTCTATGAATATTCACACACATCCAAAGCACTATTAATAAACTATGTTATTCTTAAAAGAAAGTAAAAGAGAAAAAGGTGGACAAGCAGTTTATGAAGAATTGTTCAATGCCTTTAGAAATCAACCACTGTAGTGGCCATCTTTTGGAGTAGAGTAGCCCCCTCTTATCTTCAGAGGACATGTTCCAAGACCCCCAGTAGATGCCTGAAACTGAGGATATATGGTTTTTCCTATACATACATACCTATGATAAAGTTTAACTTACAAATCAGGCACAGTAAGAGATTACCAACAGTAACTACTAATAAAATAGAACAATTGTAACAATATGCCAGCATCACTCCTCTTGCACTTTGGGGCTATTAAGTAAAATAAGGGTTACTAGAACACAAGCACTGTGATACTGTGACAGTCGATCTAATAACTGAGAAGGCTACTACATGACTATTGGGCGGGAAACATTAATAGTGAGGACATGCTGGACAAAGGGATGATGACATTCTGGGCAGAACAACAAGAGATTTCATCAGGCTACTCAGAACTGCGGTGCACCATGTAAAACTTATGAATTGTTTACTTCTAGAGTCCTCCATTTATATTTTCAGACTATGGTTAATCATGGGTAACTGAAACCATGAAAAGCAAAACTGAGGATAAGGGGGGGGATTGTGAACGCTACTCAAGATCCATGGTTGGCAAAACTTTAAGGTGGCTCCCAAGATTTCTGCCCCCTGGCATGCAGGCCTATATTTTACTCTCCCCTTGAGTATGGGCAGGACCTGTGAATATGATGAAATGTAACTCCTTTGGGGCCGGCCCGGTGGCGCACTGGAGAGTGCGCCGCTTGGGAGCACAGCAGCGCTCCCGCCGAGGGTTCAGATCCCATGTGGAGACCGGTTCCCGCTCACTGGCTGAGCGCGGTGCAGGCGCAACACCGAGGGTTGCGATCCCGTTGCTGGTCCCCGGTGCGGGCGCGACACCGAGGGTTGCGATCCCGCTACCAGTCAGTAAAAAAAAAAAGACAAAAAGAAAAAAAAAAAAGAAATGTAACTCCTTTGATTAGGTAACGGTATATAGAAAGGTGATGGAATACTTTCTTGTATAATTACATTACATACGACTCTGTAGAAATAGTAGCAGCAGCAGGAGGAGCAGACCATAGAGAAATTCTCCTACCGGCTGTGAAGAAATAAACTATGTTTTGAGAGGGCCACATGCTTTAGGACCTGAGGGCAGTCTCTAGAAGTTGGGAGAAACCCCTGGTCAATATCATAGAGAAATTCTCCTACCGGCTGTGAAGAAATAAACTATGTTTTGAGAGGGCCACATGCTTAGGACCTGAGGGCAGTCTCTAGAAGTTGGGAGAAACCCCTGGTCAATATCTGGCAAGGAAATAGAGACCTCTGTCCTATAGCTACAAGAAATTGAGTTCAGCCAATAACCTGAATAAGCGTGGATGAAGATCCTAAGTTTCAGGTGAGATTGCAGCCCCAGTCTACACTTTGACTGCTACCTGACCAGACCTTAAGCACAGAATCCAACTAAGCCATGCCCAGACTTCTTACTCACAGAAACTGAAACAAATAAATATGTGTTGTTTTAATCTGTTAAATTTGTGGTAATTTGTTACACAGCACTAGAAAACCAATACAAGAACCAACAGCTTTTTCTTTTCTCAGAGCACTGCCCTTTTTCCACAAGGGTGCCTCCTAGAAGCCAGGCTTATACATTACACCATGCCCATGAGCACCTGACACAGCTGACTGGATAAGAGGTACACACCTGATCCAAGCTAGGGCAACTAGAGTCTTTGTCTGGAAATACGAAGTTGCTGCTAAGAGATTCTAGTTGGGAATCTCTTGAATGAAAGAGAAATAGAAACCTGGACACTTTAGCAACACAATCTTCTGTCCAGGGCTGCTCCTAGGGTATTCAAAGCCCTGGGAAAATATTTAAGGAGTTGGGAAGGTGGCGGGGCAGGAGCTATCAATAGCAACAATTTGATTATGAAAGTAATTACAAAAGTCATGGGCCATGTGAGGTGTCGTAATTTATTGATAAAGATTTAAGGCAAGGAAAATTTTCTAACATAGCTGTTTACTGTCCAATCAGTACACATGAAAAAATTTTCTAGATGGTTTTCAGGAACCATCTTTGTGTTCTTTATTTTTATCAAGTATACCATTCCTGGCTAAATTCATAACTCCCACTGCAAAGAAAAGGTAGCAACACTATTATTATTCACAATGCCATGGTTCTTTGGATCCTTTTTTAATTGAAACAGTATAAATCTTCTTGCCTGTGTGGTTTCCTAATGCCATTTATTTAATGCTGATTACATCATTACTCATATAACTGCAACATCTATTGGGCTGCCTATAAATACTGGCTTCTAATGATCCTCAAATGTTGTTAATGTGCTTTGTTGATAATGACCACAAAAACAAGTCTTACCTAGAGAATGTAGGAAAATGTTAATAATTTTTTGTTTTATGGTCATGTTAAATTTTTTGGTTTTGAATGTTATAGCATTTATGTATAGAATTTATAGCATTAACATAGAACAACACATCTCCCAACTATGTCTTCTCTTGATTTGCTAGGCTTTAATCACTGTGTCCCTAGAATGTGACCCTTTTAATATTAACTGCAGTCCTGCCTTCCACACATGGTTACCAGTAGTGAGGATAGGCAAAAGGCCCTGGGCAGATCAAGAAATGCAGTCCTATTTGGGCAGGCAATATTCATCACTTGTTCCACAGGGCTTAAGACCAACCCAGAACAGGATGCCACCATGTTGATTAAAAGGAAAAACCAAAAATGCAAACATCAATTGAAATGGCCATTGGCTTTGCATTGCTACAGTCTGGAAAGCCCTGGCAGAGGATAAGCATAGCCATGACAAGATCTGTGTGACATGTGGTATGGAGCTTGCAGAGGGATGATGTGACCACCCTTGCTGCCAGCAACAGTGTAGGGGTGAGGAACCCCAAGATAAAGGATGCCTGCAGCTACCTGTGTCTCCCACACTCAGTTGCTCTCCACCAAAGGTGGCTTCTGGGTCTGAACCCAGACATGAGAGAGCCCGCAAACTGGCTCACATAAGCAGCTCTAGCCCAAGTATCAATGGTAGACAGTGGATAGCTCAAAATCCTGAATTTGTCCTGTATCCAATGTGAGTGAAAATCACCCTCAAATCAGTGAATGAGCATCATGCTGGTGGCCCAAATCATGAAAGAAATAATGCCCTGGCCAGTGGAAGCTTTGGCTCCCCAAGCCACCCTTCAGGAACCAGCATGGCTGTGCAGCCGTAGGCCACCCCACAGGTACCAGTCCCAGAGTTCCTGGAGCACCTGGCGGACCCCACACACATTGAGAGGGTAATATGCCTGGGAGGACTCTGAAGCGGAGACAGGGACTGAGGCCAACAAGGTTCTATCTAAGCTTACGGTGTCCCACCCAAAAAGGCCCTGCTGACCTAGTCCCCACCACCAGGGACAATAGAACATTTCAGGGCTGTCATCATCCTGTACCCATGCAGAACTAGGTTCGGGCTCTGTTGACCTGCTAGATGGTCCCAGACAGCCAAGGGATTTAGAACATTTGGAGGAAGTTTCTTCAATGAGTGTCTGGGTGCAAGGCCAGATTAGAAATCCCATGAAGTATATGTAGAGCAAGTCCACCAAGAGACAAAGAAAACTTGCTGCTTGGATGCAGGAAGTCCCCTTTTAGTCTCTGAATCTTCACTGCACTCTTGCCCTGGCATTCCATCAAACACCTCTTTCTAATATCTCTCCTATCTGCACCCCGCAACCCCACTTTGTTTTGGTTTAACCCATTTTTATTTTTGTTACTTACAAGCTAAGACAGCCCTACAACACTCAGAGACAGATTCTTAGCTTTGTAGGTTCAGAAACTCAACTTTACCATTTCTACCAGAGCTAATTAACCTCTTGATACAAACATGTTAAGAGGACCCAGAAGAAACTGATATATACCTCAGAATGCCAATTTATCAATCTACAATGAGAGCTTAGTCTGGAAGAATGACTTGTATGGATAATTCACTCTGGGAATTTTACCATGGTTGATTAAGTGTGTTTGAGAGAGAAGATAAAATCCTCAATCCAAGGGTAGTATGGTGAGTAAATAATTAGAATAAAGAGAATGGGTAGGATTTTTCTTTCAAGTTAGAATAATTTAAAGAAATTCCTTCTCTACTCTAGGAATATTTCTCTTTGAAAAGTCAGTTGTAATCCATGAACTCAAATAACCTTTCCTGGCCATTACCAGACATATTCATACATTTTGTTCACTGTCATCCTAGCTTTTATTGTAGATTTTTCTGTTGACATATGATTCTCCCAGAAAAGTCTTACTAACAACAGTTGATTAACTTTTGTTATATTAACTGCATGTCATTTATCATTATGCCTCACGTCCCCTTCCAGTCACCATCTCCTCCCCACTCTCAAGGGTAACCACTATCCTGGATTAGTTTTGCTGCTTCTGAACTTAATGTAAATGGAATTATATAGCATGTGCACTGGGAAAATAGGATAATTTAATCAGGACCCCTCACCTTAGGCCCAGTTGGGGGTGGTGCAGCACATTCTTTGTAAATTGTGTGTGTCGGGTGGAGTCAGTGCACTGTGCGGTGCTGCGATTTGGCTGGTGTCTGCCTTGGGCATCCACCATACACAGCCATGCTCTCCGACCTATGGCTTCCAAGGACCTGGTTGGTGGTTACCTAGCCCATAGACCTGCATGTGAGGGGTCTGGGGACCCAGCCTGGCGTGTGAAGAGTCTGGGGACCCAGCCTGGCATATGAGGCATCTGGGCATTCAGCCTGGCTTGTGAAGGGTTTGTGACCCAGTCTATGAACAGGCTTGAGGGATCTGTGAGCTCCAGACCCAGCCCTAGCTAAACAATGTGTCATTTTGTGTCTGGCTTTTTCAATTCAATATTGTATTTGTGAGTGATATACACACTGTTCAATGTGGTTACAATCTGTTATTCTAATTGTTCTATACAATATTCCCTTGTGTGAATATATGACTATTTATCCAGGCTACCTTTGATAAGCAAGTGGGAAGTTTCCAGTTTGGGATTGTTATGAATAGTGCAGCTATGAAAGTTATTATACATGTCTTCAGTGAACATATGTACATTTCTGTTGGGAATATACCTAGGAGTGGAATTTCAGCATCATAGTGCATGCATATGTTCAGATTTAATAGATTATGACAAACATTTTCCAAAACAGCTGTATCAATTGACATGTCTACCGGCAGTGTATGAGAATTCCAGTTGCTCTACATGCTCTCCAACACTTGACATTGTCTGATTTTTTCATTTTAGTCACTTTAATGCATGTATAGTCATATCACATTATGGTTTTAGGGTTGGCCAGTTAGCTCAGTTGGTTAGAGTGTGGTGCTGATAACACCAAAGTCCAGGGTTTGATCCCTGTACCAGCCAGAAAAAAGAAAAAAACTCAGCTGGTCATTATAGTTTTAATTTGCATTCCCCTGATTTGCAGTGTCAGCCAAGATGTAGTAAGCCCAGTATAACCTATCTTTTCCATTGATTACAGTGAAAAACTCAAGACAAATGACAAAAAGCAACTACCTGAGGACTCAAATGTAAATAGGAACAGGCAGATTGGGGCAAAGAATCAAAATTTAGAGAAATAATCTGTATGATTTTTTGTTTTTCCTATTTTCTCTCACAGCTTTGACCTGAGGCCCAACACCTAGTGAAACTGTGGTGGCAGCACAGGCTACAAAACCTAAGAGAAATGCCAAATTTCTAGCCAAATGAATGGCGAAGAGGGATTCCTGTGAGCCAGAAGTTTGTAGGAGAATACCTAGCTTCCCCCCCCACCCCAATTGTTCCCCCTCTAGGCATTAACCCAAGGGTAACGGCCTATGCTTGGACATCTGCAACACTAAGAAAAACCCCGTCTTCCTATACAAAGGAACTGGGAAAGAAGGGCTCTGTGGTCTGAAATGTGTGGAAGGAACACACATTTTTTTTCTCTTTTCTCTCACCACTTTGCCCCAGCGTAGGCCCTAGTCAACTTATGTAGCTATGTGGCAGGCAGCTAAAACTCAAAGAGAAATCTCATAGTTCTGGCAAGAGAAACAGGAAAAGGGTAATTTGCAAGAAAAAGCATAAGAAGAACATAAGAAAGGAGAGAGCTAAAGAAGGAAGTCCCTTAATTTTATTCATGAACCCACACAAGTTCCTGAACTGAGGATGTACAGGACAGACACAAAGCAGAATTGCAAACAATTTGTGAACTAAACTACAATTTAAGCTACTGCCCAAGTCCCAAAATAATCCCTGACTGTTGTATAGATAGGATAGCTCCAAGGCAGCACAGCAAAGGCTTTGAAGATGCAACTAATGGCAACAGTACTCACACAAGTAGAGAATGAAATTGTGATCTGAACCAAACTGGATTGATTGCTTCCTAAAACAAGACAAAAATATCAACATTCCCCAAAGGCTTTAACAGAACAGTCTATGCAACATAATACTTAAAATGTCCAGGATAAAATCCTCATTACATAATATAAAAGAACTGGAAAAATGAGACCAACTCTCAAGGGAAAATATAATCATCAGGTGCCAACTCCTAGATCACCAAGATGTTACAATTATCAAAGATTTTAAAGCAGCTGTTATAACCAGGAGATAGTTGAACAATTTCTCTCCTAAATGTATGCTTTATTCTAGAAAACTTCTTGCATTTAAGTATCAGAATCCATGCAAAAAAAAATGCTCATACTAGCGTTGTTTGTAATGGCAAAACCTGATTAATAGAAGGGATAAACTGTCACAAAACGGAATATCACCATTATATGGCAGTGAAAATAAAGGAACCACAGTTGCACGTAACTACATGAAACCACCTAGGATGAATTTAGAAGCATAATGTTGAATTAAAATAATATATAAAAGACTACATAACAATAAACTATCCTTACGTAGCTCAACAGTTTATCAAATTAAACATGCATGTACATAAACTAAGTTTTTACAAAGCAAGAGAATAAATCCAAAATACAGGAGAGTGTCATCTCTGGAAGAAGGTAATATTATGTGATCAGAAACGATACTGGTAATTTTAACAATATTGGCAACATCTTTGTTCTAAAATTACCGGTGTAGGTTCCCATGTGTATATTGCTTATCTGGGTGTATCAAAAACAACAGGTTTTTAAACGACATGCCATCTGCATAATGAAGGAAGAGAACTCCTTTTACTAATATGACTTCTCCAAAAACTTAAACTGACCCCACCATATTCCCTAAACGTACTCGGGTCAACCCGCCGTCCACGCCTCTGAACTGATCACAGTCACTTCCGCTCCCACCTCCCTAGCTCCGCCCATCTAAGCGGAAGTACTTTCTCTTGGGGTCCTCCCGCCTGTAGGGGGCTCTCCGAGGCTTCTAGTGCCACGAAGGCCTCCTGCCTGGGCTGTCCCTTCGGCGCCTGTTAGTTTAGCCATAACAAAGATATTTGCATTATCACTTTTTCGGTCAAAAAACAATCGCACAGGCATCTTAGTCTGGATAGTAACGTTCAAACTCAACCCCTGCCTTCTGACCTCATTATCAAATCCTGAAGCAGTAGTGGGCGGGAGTCAGGCGGTGTGGGGACAGCCCCGAGGTGCCGAAAGTCCCCGGCTCGCTTCCTCCTGTGAAGACGTCGCTGCGGGTGGCTGTGGTGGTGTCGTCCAACATGTCGACCAAGAATTTCCGAGTCAGTGACGGAGACTGGATTTGTCCTGATAAAAAGTGAGTTCATGAGGGGTCCCAAATTGGGGCAGGTTTTATCGATGGAGTCTTTCTCAGGTCGGTTCGGCATTTTCCGTTTTTACGATCTCCTCTCGTGCCTCAAGCCAGGTTGAGGCGGCGAACCGCAGGCTCCCGGGCGGGAAGGAGGCTCCCAGTCTTCTTCAGGAGAGACGTCTTTCGGAGAGCCTTTGTTTTGGATATGTCGCCAGCGTTTCCTCCACATTATCTCTCCAAGTAGTCTCTCTTTTTTGGGAGTGCGCGGTGGCCTGCCCTTTTGCCCCCACCCCTCACCCCGCCCAGGCCAGGTTTCAGCGATAGGAGATCTTCCGCGCCGGCCCAGCTTGGTGTTGGATCTGCCCCACGTGACTTTTCCCTACAGAACTTTATTCTTGTTCACGGAAAGGGTTGTTTTCTTGCCCTCGTCCATTTGCTTCTTGGAGTTCACCTCGTTTTGTTGTGGATTTTTAATCTAACTTTTCCTCCATATTATTTATTTTTCCCAAATCCTACCCCTCTTTGGTTTAGGAAATTCAGACTTTTTTTTTTTTCACTGACCCTTAGTTTCTTCACAGGAATTGAGCTTTTCGCCTCCTTAGGCCGAAAGGCAAGAGGCCAGTGTTTTTGCCTGCTCAGTCTTGAGGATGCCAGCAGTAGAGAAGCACGTGTATTGGTGGCTCTGCTTTTTGATATTGTGGCTAACGTCAATGTGCTCCAGTAAATTGTTAGTCAGATCTTACCGAAGGGTGCACAAGTAGTATACCTATTTGGAAATATATGGAAATTTTAATGCACAACTCATGTCAAATAAAAACCCTTATTTCTTGTCCCAGTTAGCCCCATGTTCATGGTAGTAAAGAACAAAATCTTTGGAACTTAGGTCTAGTTCCAGTTCTTTTACTTACAAACTAGATAAGTAGATTATTTAACTTTGCTAAAAAAAAAAAAATAGGGATAGAATTGCTCACTTATAATAAATATATGAAATAACATGGACTGTTTGTGTGTGTAGAGCAATGAAATGTGGCAAATACTAATTAGTAACTTTTGGTAGATTAATGTTAAGATGACCTAAAGGAACTCAAGTCTAACCATTATGTTGAATAGAGCAAGAGTTATGTGTTATGAATAGCATTGCTCTGAGTGGTAAGACATTATTGAAAACATTCAAAAGATGTAGAACAACTTCTGATTTTTGTGTAATTGCTCATCTGTAGAATAATGTGCTTTAGTGTGTCGTTAATGATAAGACACCCAAACATTTGAGGTAGGACTCTTAAGAGACTGCGTTTCAACTTATTTTCAAATATATGAATAGGCTGTTACTTATGCAATATATACAAACCCAGGAAACATTTTTAGAACATATTTTCAGTGCTTACTGGAGTCATAGGGAAGTTTTTAGAGAGGGAAATATAACCAAAAAACTATTTGGAGTGTTTCATTTTAGTGTCATCTCATATTTCACATCTTTATTTTATTCTAATATAACACCTTAAAAATCAGCTTTTTAAAATTTAAGCATTGCATGCTTTTACCAATATGTACATGCACTGCTAAGGTCACGTGAGTAAATTGATAATTTTTTAGTTTTAAGGTTTTTGAGTATAAACATAAAGCGATGCTGTATTGTTCCATATGTTCAGATTGTTGCTTGTGATTGTTGTGTCATTTTTTTCATCTAGTCTCAGAGGATTAGTAAATACCCCATAAAATTCAGTTTCCTTATAATTATTGAACCTATTTATATTTTAGTCAGTGCAACCCATCTTCCTTCTTTACTTACCATCTCACTTCGTACCTGTAAAAAGAGTGTTTTATCAAGATCCATCAAGCTCTCCCTGATTTATCAATTTTCTCTGTATGGTCTACCCTAGGATATTGTATTTCTTATAATATTTACCATATTTATGTATATGTCTTTTTTTTTTTGGTTCTTTTTGAGACCGGCCGGCCGCACTGCGCTCAGCCAGTGAGCGCAACAAGATCCATCAAGCTCTCCCTGATTTATCAATTTTCTCTGTATGGTCTACCCTAGGATATTGTATTTCTTATAATATTTACCATATTTATGTATATGTCTTTTTTTTTTTTGGTTCTTTTTGAGACCGGCCGGCCGCACCGCGCTCAGCCAGTGAGCGCACCAGTCATCCCTATATAGGATCCGAACCCACGGCAGGAGCACTGCTGCGCTCCCAGCGCTGCACTCTCCTGAGTGCGCCATGGGCTCGGCCCATTATATGTCTTACTATTTTCTGTACTGAGAGTTATTTTGGAGTGTAGTTTTTGTTTTTAAGCTCCCTGGTGTCTTGTCAGTAATTATTGAACTGGAGTCCAGTCTCACTTCAACTTTGTAGAGGGATTTCAGTATAATTGATTGTATGTGCCAATATTAGGACACCGAGGCAAAGAGATTCTGAGTGAGTTAACCAGGATAGCTTAACTAGTAAATGGAAGATTGGAATTTCTTATCCTGAATTTGTGACTCCAAATCTATTATCTTTTTCCACTAAGTTTTCAAAACTTTTTTATTCACTAAATTGTGGAGTTTTTTGTAGTTAATGTTGATGTTAACATGACTGAGATGAATCTAGACTCCAGGTATGTGGTGAGGACACATTAAAATTTGAAAATTTTACAGATTTGAAAGATATTTTTCTAAATGTTTTATTTTATTTTCAGATGTGGAAATGTAAACTTTGCTAGAAGAACCAGCTGTAATCGATGTGGTCGGGGTAAGTATTAGGAAGATTTTATTAATACTGTGTATACAGGTAACTTTTGTTTTCCCAGATTCATATTGCATTATTTTTCTGTTTTCAGAGAAAACAACTGAGGCCAAGATGATGAAAGCTGGTGGCACTGAAATAGGAAAGACACTTGCAGAAAAGAGCCGAGGTCTATTCAGTGCAAATGACTGGCAGTGTAAAACGTATGTATTTCAAATTATTGTCCACTCTTCCTTCTGTAGTAATCTATCCAGCTACTACTTGTTACTATTGTCAGTTCTTATTAGTCACATTGACAAGCCAGAGTAACTTTTTAAATCAAAGATCTCTTGATTGTTATTCAGCATGTATCTCATATTTAAGTATACTGTAAAGAAATTTCAAATTCTTTTTTTTTTTGCATTTTTTAATGGTAATATTTGTTACTGTGATGGATTGTTTATCCAGTGAACAAATGCTTAAGGTAATCTAATATCCGAAGGAGTGGGGAGATGTATTTAAAAGTATTAAGGCCTGTTTCTTTCTATTATTGAAAAATCTCAAAAATGTTTAGTCTCTACCATTAATATGAAATACACCACAAAATTTATTTTGCCTGTTTACAAAGTAATTTTAGAGTCATAAGGTACATGCTAGAAATAATTATTTCTAATTAGGTAGGTTTCTTAATATTTTTAATTTTCAAGTGTAGATTTAATTTTGTATTGATTTTCCAACTTCCATCTTTTCCTCTATGTAGACGATTCCTATATATGTGAAAGAGGATTAAATCAGAAAAGGGTCCCACATAAATTTCTGATCCTATTATTGTAGATAATAAAATTTGTATTGGAAAATTTTCCAGTAGCAGATTAAGTCACTATATTTGGTATGTTGTGGAACTCAGTGTTTGAGCTGACTTTGAAAAAAAAAAAAAATTATTTGGAGGGTATAACCTTATTTTTCTTTGAGGTAAATTGGGAGACTGAGAGATTTAGTGGAACCTAAAAAGTAATGGTTTTCTTTCTAAGCAATCAGACTGTATAGTTTTAATTTGTCACTTATTTCTCATTAAATTACAAAGGGACTCTCCATTTGTATATGTTTTGCTTCTCTTCTTCAACAGTTCAGTCTGGAGTTGGAACCCACATTCTCTCTTCAGACCAGAGTACATTTTCGTTTGTTTCTAATACCCCTTAATAAACATTGCTTTATGATTGTGATCTCTCCTAGTTTTTATTTTAACATTCTAGAATACCTAAAAATTTAGTATTTTTTTAGTATTGTGTTATGTCCTACTAATTTGATATTTTTCACTTCTAAAGTTGCAGTAATGTGAATTGGGCCAGAAGATCAGAGTGTAACATGTGTAATACTCCAAAGTATGCTAAATTAGAAGAAAGAACAGGTATGATACAACCACATTTTAATAAGTGATTTTAAAAGAACTAAAAATTGAATTCACAATTCAATTGATAGTTATATCACCATACTCATAAGAACAGAGTTATAATCAAGAATTCTGTCTATTCTGCTCTTAACAGTTTTTACTGGGATTTCTCCCTCCACCTCCCCAAAAAACCAAAAAAGTCTCGTTTCAAAATTTTACAATTTATAAAGTACAGCGTTAGACCACCTTCACTGTGTATTTGATTTCTGGAGATCAGAGACCCACTGATGAATGTTTTGGACCTAGGCCTTCCAAACTGCACCAGAAATTCTACTTTTATTCCAACCCTCTTTTCAAAAAATTTATATTCTCACCTGTGAGAACATTGTAACCTAGCATTCTAAGTAGAGATAGATAAATAGATGGGGGGTTTTTTTTTGTTTTTTTTTTTCCTTTTTGTCTTTTTTCGTGTCCGGCAACGGATTGCCACCCTTAGTGTCGTGCCCGTACCGGACCGGGACCAGCAACGGGATTGCAACCCTCGGTGTTGCTCCCACACCTCGCTCAGCCAGTGAGCAGGAAGCGGTCTGTATGTGGGATCCGAACCCTCGACGGGAGCGCCACCACGCTCCCAAGCAGCACACTGTAGCAGTGCGCCACCGGGCCGGCCCAATAGATGGGTTTTTTTTCAGTCCTCAAATCCCTTTTTTACTCAGGTAGTGATTTTGCCTTGTACTAATTAGATAAATTAAGACCTTTCAACAAGGGTTGTCATCTTTTTTCTTCCCTCACCTCTCTAAGCTGTAAATCCTCCTGTATCTCTGGTTGTTTATTCTGTCTACTTTGTAGGTTCATCCTCTTACCTTCTACCTGCTCACTTACTGTTGAGATTCCTCAAGGTCCAGTCCCTGGGCCCTCTTTCTTTCCTCTATTTTCTAGGTTTTTTCTTCTAAACCCAAAGTTAAAGTAACTATCTGCACACCATGATACCCAATTCTGTTTCCCCAGCTCAAACTATTTCTTTGACTCATATATCCAGCTGCCTCTTAAACATTGCCATGCAAATGTCAAATTCATCATATCCCAAGTGAATTTGTGATTTCCCTCCCTGGATCTGGCCCACTTCCAGTGATCTCTTTCTCATGATCAGTACCATCCACTATACACGTGTTACATAAGCCAGAGACTGAGATGTCCTTCTTATCCTAGACAGCTCCTTCTGCATCTCTCCCATACATCCCAAAAAAGTCTTTCCCATCACCACCTTAGACAAAGATACCATTATGTCTTATCATGGAGAAAAGTAGCCACTTAGCTGGTCTCTTCATAGTCCCTCTGCCGAGTCACAGCCAGAGGTTTTTTGTTTTGCTTTATTTTTTTCCTCCAAACTAAAAACTTTTGTTTAAAACCCTTTTGATTGCTTTTAGAATCAAGTCCAAAATCTTTAACAGTTTTAAAAATTGTAGCCTAAAAGGCTTTTTCTGTTTTCACATTGTCCTTAACTTATTTCGTGACTCCTTCATTATTAACTAGTTTCACTATTGCAAGAGCTATCGTCTAACAATCTGAAGTCAGGAAAGGTTATGTTTGATACTTTCTCACTTTCTTTTATCCATTATTTTCTTTCCATCATTCTGGTGTCTTGAACCTTTTCCACTTCTCTGGCTACAGGTATTGTCTTTGCTGGTAACAGTTGAAGGAGTAACTTACTCTGTTCCTCTCCAGTTTTTCTTGGCTGTTTGTAATAAAGCAGTCCAAGGTTCCCAGGAGCATTTTCTAAGCATGGGACAGGATGGCAATAAAAGAAGACTTGACATATTACCTCTTAAAGGTTGCTGACTACTACTGCATAATGCCATAAAATTGTTGTACAGTAATTTACTTAGCCATTCTCCTGTTTTGGATTTAGGGTTATTTCTTTTTATGGTGCTTTTTCTTTTTCTTTTTTCTTTTTTTAAACTATTAAGGGTTACTGCATTGATATAATCTTAGTACATTGTGACTTTTATTCTTTTGGATTATTTCCTTAGAATAAGTTCTCAGGAGTTGAATTAATTGTTCAGAGTGTAGAATCAAAGAATTTTTACGTTAGTTTCTTAGTTCTTCCTTTGAAGTACATGTTATATTCATACTTTCTTCTCTCTTCATTTTCATTGTCACAACCCTAATCTAAACTCTTTTTAAACCTGTGTTTGATTATTTACTGGCCCTTGCTCAACTTTTTACATTTTACAGTAAGACAAATTCAAAAATATTTTTCTTTTTAGACTTTNGTATGTGGGATCCGAACCCTCGACGGGAGCGTCACCACGCTCCCAAGCAGCACACTGTAGCAGTGCGCCACCGGGCCGGCCCAATAGATGGGTTTTTTTTCAGTCCTCAAATCCCTTTTTTACTCAGGTAGTGATTTTGCCTTGTACTAATTAGATAAATTAAGACCTTTCAACAAGGGTTGTCATCTTTTTTCTTCCCTCACCTCTCTAAGCTGTAAATCCTCCTGTATCTCTGGTTGTTTATTCTGTCTACTTTGTAGGTTCATCCTCTTACCTTCTACCTGCTCACTTACTGTTGAGATTCCTCAAGGTCCAGTCCCTGGGCCCTCTTTCTTTCCTCTATTTTCTAGGTTTTTTCTTCTAAACCCAAAGTTAAAGTAACTATCTGCACACCATGATACCCAATTCTGTTTCCCCAGCTCAAACTATTTCTTTGACTCATATATCCAGCTGCCTCTTAAACATTGCCATGCAAATGTCAAATTCATCATATCCCAAGTGAATTTGTGATTTCCCTCCCTGGATCTGGCCCACTTCCAGTGATCTCTTTCTCATGATCAGTACCATCCACTATACACGTGTTACATAAGCCAGAGACTGAGATGTCCTTCTTATCCTAGACAGCTCCTTCTGCATCTCTCCCATACATCCCAAAAAAGTCTTTCCCATCACCACCTTAGACAAAGATACCATTATGTCTTATCATGGAGAAAAGTAGCCACTTAGCTGGTCTCTTCATAGTCCCTCTGCCGAGTCACAGCCAGAGGTTTTTTGTTTTGCTTTATTTTTTTCCTCCAAACTAAAAACTTTTGTTTAAAACCCTTTTGATTGCTTTTAGAATCAAGTCCAAAATCTTTAACAGTTTTAAAAATTGTAGCCTAAAAGGCTTTTTCTGTTTTCACATTGTCCTTAACTTATTTCGTGACTCCTTCATTATTAACTAGTTTCACTATTGCAAGAGCTATCGTCTAACAATCTGAAGTCAGGAAAGGTTATGTTTGATACTTTCTCACTTTCTTTTATCCATTATTTTCTTTCCATCATTCTGGTGTCTTGAACCTTTTCCACTTCTCTGGCTACAGGTATTGTCTTTGCTGGTAACAGTTGAAGGAGTAACTTACTCTGTTCCTCTCCAGTTTTTCTTGGCTGTTTGTAATAAAGCAGTCCAAGGTTCCCAGGAGCATTTTCTAAGCATGGGACAGGATGGCAATAAAAGAAGACTTGACATATTACCTCTTAAAGGTTGCTGACTACTACTGCATAATGCCATAAAATTGTTGTACAGTAATTTACTTAGCCATTCTCCTGTTTTGGATTTAGGGTTATTTCTTTTTATGGTGCTTTTTCTTTTTCTTTTTTCTTTTTTTAAACTATTAAGGGTTACTGCATTGATATAATCTTAGTACATTGTGACTTTTATTCTTTTGGATTATTTCCTTAGAATAAGTTCTCAGGAGTTGAATTAATTGTTCAGAGTGTAGAATCAAAGAATTTTTACGTTAGTTTCTTAGTTCTTCCTTTGAAGTACATGTTATATTCATACTTTCTTCTCCATTTTCATTGTCACAACCCTAATCTAAACTCTTTTTAAACCTGTGTTTGATTATTTACTGGCCTATTTTTACGTTAGTTTCTTAGTTCTTCCTTTGAAGTACATGTTATATTCATACTTTCTTCTCTCTTCATTTTCATTGTCACAACCCTAATCTAAACTCTTTTTAAACCTGTGTTTGATTATTTACTGGCCTTTGCTCAACTTTTTACATTTTACAGTAAGACAAATTCAAAAATATTTTTCTTTTTAGACTTTTACTAAAAAAACTATAGAGATTCTTGGTTGCTTATTTTATCTAAACTCTGGGATTTTAAAGCCTTCTAAAGAAACAAATTCTTTAAATGGTACCAGAATTGTTTGTTTTCTATGTTTATTTCATTGAAGAAATATTTATAGGCCACTCTGCTGGGAGTACCTGGGTGAGCAAAATAGATAGGTTGAGCCAAAGATTAATCAAGTCCTCTTTGAGAAAGCTAGATTTAAGCTAAGTAGTGAAAGATGAGTTACGCAAGTTACAAATGAGAAAAGATCATTCCAAGCAAGATGAAACCACTTTTGTGAAGTCCGTGAGACTTGAAAGAATTTAGCGTATTGGAGGACCTCCTAGTTAGCTCCAGAAAACACTTAACATGGCAAAGACCATGTAAGTCATGGTAAGGAGTTTATATCTTGTTCTTAACGTGGTGGGAAGTATGTGAAGTATTTTTAACAGAGAAGAGACATAATCTAATTTTCTTTAAACACTGTTCTTTCTGGTTTGTGGAGAAAAAATTGCAGGGATGGCAAGAGTAGAAGCAAGAAAACCAATTTTTACAGTAATACCTACAGAGCAATAGAATGAAGGAAAACCAATAGAATAAGGAAACATACAGACCATCCCAGTGATTCCTGTAACTAACCTGTATTCAGTGGAAATGGTATACTCAAGTTTTTTCATGGTAAAGAACTACTGTATCTCCCATGTATAAGGAAAGAATTCACGAATTGGATTTGTTGTGTGGATTCATATAACATAACTTAATCTTTGTCGTCCACAGACTATTTAGTTTCTTTTTCTGTGGCCTGTATGAGAGAATGTGAAAATAGCTTTGTATTTGCTGTGAGACTTGTTTTTAAGTAATTTTACTTAGATACTTTTGCAAAAGTACCTATATGAGTTACAGTTTACTTTCTAATCATACTATAATTTATTCTTTAGGTCTCTCCATTTTTGCCATACTACTTTTTAGTTGTATATTACTAAATGTGAACAAAGAACTTTACTAAAAGCTTAAATCTTGATTTTAAATAGGATTTAAAAAATATTTTTACATGCTTTCACATCACCTCTTTTTATGAACTATAAATAGTACAGTTTAACACTTTTCTGACCTAAAGGCAGTCATGGTGTTGCATCAGATTTGTTTCATTTGCTTTTTCTTTTTCCTATGTAAATTTTTTTCTATCTGTATCTCATGGATTTTTAAATTTTATTATTCACCTACTTCTAAGTATTTTGAAGCTTTCACTGGTGTAAAGTATAATGAAGAAAAGAAAGTATGTTATAATAATGTGTTTTTTTCAGAAAGTGAAATTTGAAAATGTGACTTTTTTTTAATGCCCAAGGTTGGCAAATTTAAAGTCACAGGTCCTGATTTTTTAAAGACTTTTTTGTTCATAAATCTATTTAACTTTTTGCTGATTCATGAACTCCTTAAATCTGGAAATCGCTGGCCTTCTGTACTGGAGCTTGTGACCAGTTAGATTGTGTTACTCATGGCCACGTACTTTTAATTTTTCGATGAGAGACTTATTCAAAATCTCTCATCTTTTTCTAAAACTAGATCACTTTCTTTCTTACTCCAATCTCTCTTTGAAGCTTATGCCACCGGCCCGGTGGCGCACTGGATAGTGCGCCGCTTGGGAAGCGCGGCGGCGCTCCCGCCCGAGGGTTCGGATCCCACATACAGACCGGTTCCCGCTCACTGGCTGAGCGAGGTGCGGGAGCAACACCGAGGGTTGCAATCCCGTTGCCGGTCCCCGGTCCGGTACGGGGGCAACACTGAGGGTTGCGATCCGTTGCCGGACACGGAAAAAGACAAAAGACAAAAAAAAAAAAGACCTGCTGGTGGAATTGTAAACATTAGTTGTGACATTAGACAATAAGGATTCCCTAATCAATAGACTATTTCTAATTTGAAAGTTTACTGGCTACTTTTAAGAACCTGAGTGACTTTTAACTATATGTTAAAAAATGATTGCATTAAAACCTGTTAAACCAAGACCTTTATTGTGTCTTTATATAGTTGCCTATATAATAAGGAATTTTCCAAACTCTAGTTAGTGGCCCACTACATTTGGCCAGCAAAATTTCAATGTATCAGAAGATTTTAGACAATATGCAACTGGTAAACAGTGAGTTTGATTCTTGGTTCTTCTTCAGCCCACTCCTCCCAGGAGGATTATATCATAAAGTCCTTTTAAAACTTGGGCATTTGAGGAGATGTTTTCCACCTGCACATTTCATGAATTGCCTAATGTAGGAAATTTTGAAATTGAGAAGCGTTGCAATTATAGCCATATGACTTTCCAACTAAGGTGCCTAACTTTGAGACTTTTCTCTGTATTAGTTTTTAATATGCTTTTCTAAAGACTAGTAATTTATTAGATGGATAGGCAACTGTCATTGATTAGATTGTTTTTCTCTGCTTGGAGGTGTTTTTGTTATTTAAATAAATTGTCATTGTATAACAATTCATGCTCTCTTTTTAGGATATGGTGGTGGTTTTAATGAAAGAGAAAATGTTGAATATATAGAAAGAGAAGAATCTGATGGTGAATATGATGAGGTAAGTTGTATATTTGTATGCAGGTAGAGTACAAATTAGAAAAGTATATGTTAGAAGATATCTTAAATGTAAAGGAAAATTTTTAAATGTACCCTATTTTTGTAAGTACAATTTGAATCTATTACAGCAACTTACTATTTTGTGAGAATTCATAACTGAATTAAATATACAAAAATAATTTCTTAAACATCTATTAATTTAGGAAATATATTAATTTTAATGCATTTTCAGCTGACAGAAATATTTTGAAACTGTTTTTCTCTAGTTTGGACGTAAAAAGAAAAAATACAGAGGGAAGGCAGTTGGTCCTGCATCTATATTAAAGGAAGTTGAAGATAAAGAATCAGAGGGAGAAGAAGAGGATGAGGATGAAGATCTTTCTAAATATAAGTTAGATGAGGTAATTGATTTCCTTGTCCTATTTGTCTTATTTGGACTGTGACATAACATAAATGCTTTTCACAACCTTGGACCCTTGGTAAAGATATGTTCTGTGTATTCATTCATTCTCACAAAAGGTTTTAAGTTTCCACTCTGCCAAGCACTATTTTGTTCTGGAAATACAAATGTGACCAAGTTAGAACCACCCTTCTCTTAGGGAAGATATACATGGACAAGGTAATTTAGATAACAGTAATTTATGAAGACACATCATAATTAAAAGAGCTACTTTGGTTTTAGTGGGTCAGTAATTTCTGAGGAGGTGAAATTTGAGCTGAGGCTTAAATGATATGAGGAGCCAGATATAAGAGTTTGGATGAGAGCACATTCAGGCACAGAGAACAGAAAATACAGATTCCCTAAGTATAAAATAAGCCAGCAACTTTCAAAAAGTTATGTATAGACTAGTGTGATTAGAGCAGGAGCTGGGGGAGAATGTGATGGAGAGGGACAACACCCACTTCAGGTCTGGTGGTGTTTCTTCTGTGGGACCAAAGCGTAAGTTTTATGTAGATCCAGATCAAGGGTACTTTGGAGTCTGAGCATAAGAGGCCCTGAAATGCAACTAAAGAAGTAAACATGGAGCCAATTTGTGCCAATCTGAAGCCTGATTTGATTTAATGAGGTATATTTACCTGACAAATGAGGTATATTTATCTTACCTGTGATTCAGTATGATCACTGTAAGTATATTGAGATATTGGAGAGACAGAATGGATTTCTAAATTTAGGGAGACCAGCTAAGTGGTCACTATAATATACAGTCATGCATTACTTAACGATAGGTATGCATATGAGTTGCTAGTCAATTTTGTTGTGCAAAAGTGTATTATGAAAGAGAACAACAATGAGTTTGTCTATCATGCAATTGGCCACTAGTTCCATGAGTGTGGGCCCTCTAATTGTCTCTCTGTGCCTCACTTTCCTCATCTTGTTAAATGGGGATTAGAATAATACCACCTCCAGAGAGTTAGGAAAATTAAATTATAGGTAGGGATTGTGCCTGGCACTCAGCAAGCATTCACTGAGTGTTAGCTAACTGTTATTTACTATTATTTTGCCATAGGGATGGGCGGGAATTATTTTAAAATGCAAGAATTCTAAAGTAGGCAACAATCCATTCATTTGGGGTCAGGCCTAGTGTGTCAAATGTTTGGCTTTCCATCTTAAAGGTCTGAGCTACCTTTGAGAGGATCACTCTGAGTAAGCTAGGCACTCAGCATATTTTGCGGTAAATTTGTTTACACCAGTGTCTTAGACACATGAGTAATATGTCATACTACAATGTTAGGGCAACTGCAGCAGTCTCTAAACAATAGGAATTTTTCAGCTGCATTGTAATCTTATGGGACTGCCATCAAATATGCTATACTTTGTTGTCTGACTTGCCTTTATGTGACACATGACTGTAAAGGAACAAAGTTCCAAATTGAGACTAAGAGAGTAGAGTCAAGGATTGAAAATTCTTGACAGTTAATTTGGTAATGTATTATAACAGAAAAAGTGGAAATGAGTGGGACTTGTAGGTTAATGACTAAAATATCTGAGACAGTTGTCAAGTTTGTTTAGCTGAGATGAGGGACTTAATAGATGAATTTAAGAATTGAGGATGAATTTCCTGGAGGTATTGGTGAATGTGTATGGATTTATCCAGTACAAAGAACTATTTACCATTCTTAGCAGGTAACATTAATATCTAAATGTAATTGAATTTTTGTTAGGATGAGGATGAAGATGATGCTGATCTTTCAAAATATAATCTTGATGCCAGTGAAGAAGAAGATAGTAATAAAAAGAAATCTAATAGACGAAGTCGCTCAAAGTCTCGATCTTCACATTCACGATCTTCATCACGCTCATCCTCCCCCTCAAGTTCAAGGTCTAGGTCCAGGTAAACGGGCACAGGTCAAGGGTAACACCAGTCAAAATGTCAGTATCTAACTTCTTTATTTATAAATTTTGTTTTTCTTAACTAAACAAGCTTTCTTTATTTTGAAGATTTAATTCACTTCACCTTTTAAAAGGATTTTTATATCTTGGTGCCACACAATTGTTGTTCAGTATTTTAAAAAATGGAAAATCTTAAGAAAATACCTTAGTCTATTTTAGCATATCTTTTATTAAGGTAGACTTAAAAACTCAATTATTACGTATAGTGACGTTTAATTATCTGAGGAGATACCTTACATTTTGAAATTTTTAAGTAAACTGAAGATTTATATTTTCATCCAAGATGTTAAAGGCTATTACACAAATTTTCTAGGAATTACTCCATTGCTTGTTATAAAATGTTTTAATAATTTACTTTGGTATCAGTATTCTGAATAAAGGAGCAGATTCAGCCATAATATTTTTACTGACTTAATACTTATAATTTTGAGATGTCTAGGAATAAATTTAATGGAAGACCCAGTTGGTGTTGTAATTGAATATTCTTGTGTTTGGTAATGTTAAATATATATTCTCTGATTTTATAGTTAATAATACTTTAGGTGAGAAAAAGCAATTCCTTAAGTAAGCAATATTGTCTTGAAAAACCCTGTTCACAGTTAAATGGTACCATGGGCCATGAACTTTCAGGCTTTATAGTACTCAATTAATGCATATCTAATTGTTAACTGAGTACTTAACAATTAGATATGCATTAATTGAGTACTATAAAGCCTGAAAGCTTAAAAATGTGATTTTATAAAGAGTAATTTTGAGATAAAAATGTAATTATCTTTTTCTACAGGTTAAGGGACAAATTAAATGTGTGAATTAGATTAATGAATTTTATTTCATTTGAAATGTTAAGAATTCATATGGACGGTATCTCCCCTTATGCTGTATTTTTCAATAATATAATTGCCTAACAGTGACAGAATTATTACATATTTTCTCTTTAATTCTCTAAGCTTTGAGTTTATAGAAAAGTCACAGTGGTCATATATACACTCATAAACATATAATAAATATTCATACTAGCTATAAACTGAGGAAATAAGGGCTTTATAAGAGAAAGCGATTTCAGAGAAGTTAAATATAAACTGCAGTATACTGTCTTCTTGGATGTGTTAGTCCTGGATGACTTCTAATTATTTGTGGACCATAAAGTATTCAGTGTCTTTCCAATAAATGCTCAGTGTATGTACAATTGAGTAATTTAGAATAATTTAATCAAACTTGGAAAGTGATAGTTGATTTTTTTTTCTTTTAGTTAACCTTAAGTTTTGTTATTAAAACAAAATTAAAAGTTTATTTAATTTAAATTACTGTTTTGAAAATATGTATCTTATATAGTTACTTTTTTATGTGAAAATGAACTCTAATGAATATCTTTTTTTCAGTGTTCATATCACAAAGTTCAATTAAGTGGTCCTGGAAAAAAAAATCCTTCCATGTTGTTCCAGGTCCCGTTCAAGAAGTTCTTCCAGTTCGCAGTCAAGATCTCGTTCCAGTTCCAGAGAACGTTCGAGATCTCGTGGGTCGAAATCAAGGTGAATGAGGTAGCATCTCTCTGTAAAGCAGAGAGAAAAAATATTTAAAGGCTGCAGAAGATGTTGCTGCTTCCCCCCGCCCCCTTATTTTGCTTCTACTTGTCAATTTTATTTTAGCATTAGAAAACTAATGCACTTGCCTCAGCTTAATTTTCTCACCATGAAATGTTTTCATTGCCAGCAATGTGCCAAGACATTCCCATGATTGAATTAAGAAGGCTCTTTTGCATTATGGAAGCTTTGTTGTTTGGGTGCTAAAATGTAATAAAGTAAGAGGATGAAGCCAACTAAGTCTTATCACCAGATCTCTAATATATTAAGATTATGTTTGCAATAGTAGTTCAAATAAAATTAGATATGCAAATGAAAGGATTACTCTATTAATAAGAGGAAGAAAAATAATCCTGCCTCAAACCAGGTTTTGTTTTGTAAGGCAATTGTTTCAATATTCGCAGAAGCAACTTTGCCATTTATATCAGATAAAGTTTCTAGGGAGCGCTGTGTACTTAATCTTACTTCTCTCAAATGTAAGGCAGAATATTTTAAACAGTATTTGTAAAACCGATACCCCTCTTAAAACTAAATCAAGAAGTATGATTGGTTAGTTTAGGTAGTGTGTGGTCTTAACTAAGCATTGTTGTAAACTCTCAGTTTGCATTTAGTCATACCTTTAGAGGGAAACATAATTTGTAAAGAAGTAAATGCAACACTAGTTTTTGCTCCTTTGCAAAGTTTTTCTGTATTTAGTTAAAATGTGCTGACTTTGTTTTTCAGTTAATTTATTGATGATCTACTAAAGATATCTAACATAAATAAGGAAATGACTAAATTCCACTTGTGTGGAAATGCAAACTGCCTCTTTTGATAAGAAATCCTTATTTACTGGCTTGTTCAAGACAAATCTAACATTAGAGGGCAACTGCAATTTAACCACATTAAGGAGAAAAGAATGATACGGACACTTGTATTGAGCCAGTACAAAACAGAGAACAAGTGCGTTTCTTATGTATTATCAATATTTTAGTCATTTTATTTTAGTGCTTTTTAGGTGAAGATCCTTAGGTTCTGCTATTCCCTTTGATAACTACTGTAGTTAAGGTTTACAGAACAGCCTTCATATTTTTTCAAAACATTTTTCATTGCTTGTAACTTTCCAAAGAATTCTCCTTTTGGGCTTTCTGGTGTTATTTTAAGCCCAAAGGTGAATTTTTTGGGAAGTTTGAGCTAAATTCCTTCAACAAAAATATATAAATGAAGAAAAAAAAATTGCATTAAAGCATTTGCATATTTTCCATTTCTTCCTGAAACATGTGAATGTCAACACTTCATACTTCATGAATAGTGGTCCTTCATAAAAATAGGTATTGTAAATATAAACCACGTTTTAAAGTTACTCATTTTATTTTGCTTTCAAAATTTAGCAATTTATACAGTTGCTGTTCTTTCTTATTCCTGACCCACATCCCTGGTTTTTCTGTAGCATCTTAACTAATGACTTGCATAATTCCACAAGGAATTATTATGTTTAATTTACTCAGGAAGTTGTATATTAGACATATATTTTCTCCCCAATGGAAGGATGTATTTTCTAAACATAAAGTTGTGCAAATGCAGTTACCTTTTGATTTTACAATTTATGTATATTTTAAATTGAAAAATCTTAAGTTAAACAAAAAAAAATTCTTTTTTAATACAGTAAGCTTGTTTTTAATTAACAAATGATGAATACTTATCTTAGAATTTTTAAAAGAGATGAAATTAAAATAATTGTATTTAAATAGAATGTTTTCATGGTTGATCCAGAAGTCTTCTGTTGAGTAAGCAGTAAGTATTCCTTCTTATAAAATATTAATAGTTAAAAATCCTGTTTGTTTATTTTTGGAACTATCTGTTAACTAAACAATTTTCCTCATTTCTTCTTTTAATGAAATGTTTGATTTGTTTCTCAATCAATGAAGATCCAGCTCCAGGTCCCACAGGGGCTCTTCTTCCCCAAGAAAAAGATCTTATTCGAGTTCATCATCTTCTCCTGAGAGGAACAGAAAGAGAAGTCGTTCTAGATCTTCTTCATCTGGTGATCGCAAAAAAAGACGAACAAGATCACGGTCACCCGAAAGGTTTGGGTTTCTGTAGAAATAAGAATGGGTGTTCTTAAATGTGTTTAGTAGATAAACTAAACTTCCTTACTCAAGGGTTAGTTTTTTGTTATCTCCTTTGTTCCAACTTTAAATTACTTTTCAACTTTGAACTTCAAAAAAACATTACTTTGTTTTAGCCTTTTTACTTTGATCAGGTTGTTGAGAAAAACTGTGGATCAGACCACTCTGATCATTTTATTGCTTAAATCTTTATTTCCGTATATACCTATTATAGCCAACTCTCGGTTATTTCTGTCTCTTAGATTACAGTTCAGAAGCTGTATGTTGAAGTAATTTACAGGTTGATTATTATATTAATTTATGCTATTTTAAATTAAATATTAGAAATCTTAGGAAGTCTAGAGTATCTAACAAAAAATTAACTTGCAGATCATTAAGAATCTGCCCTCATTTAAATATCTGTAAATGCATTTTCACGGCAAATTGTTTTATACCCTTTATCTATAAGGAAATTTTTCCTTGTAGATAATACATTTTTTTATCCTGTAGTCCAAATCCATTGTTTTTATTTATTTATTTTGAAAAAGACCTTTACTGGGTTACTTTATCTGTATTAACATTTTTTACAATTTGAAGAGTGCAATTGTCATCTCCCAGCCTTTTCTGCAGGAGGCTAATTACTCAATTTCATTAACCTTGATTCTCAGTGTTTAATTATATAGTCATTTTAATGGCTTCATTTGTAATCATTGCACATTTCCTATGTCCAATTAGTTTGTTTAAATAAGGATTATGTAAAGTCTGATAATTGCTGGGTTCAGTGGTAGGATTTCTTCATGATTCCTACTTATACAGAATGATTAGTTTTGCTTCCTCACATTTTGAAGTTTAAATATTAAGATTACACACAATTAGTCTTAACTTCTGTGCATTTGTTTCTTTGTAAGAAAATTACTCTGTACTTGAATGAAATGCATTCTGTTGCTTTCTTACCACTTCTGCAAATTTTTATCTTAGCCACATATAATCCCCCTAGTTTGTTGTCATCTAAACTTAATGAACATGTTCTCTATTCCATAAGCCAGGTGATTGGTGAAAACACTAAACAACCCTGAGCCCAGGGCCAACCCCTACGGAACACCACTACTTTACCCAGGTTGATATTGACTTATTCATACTAGCTGCATGAATATAATAGCCCTATAATTAATTGTGCAATCATTTTATGTGGCCTAGATTTCCAAAACTTAATTATTTATGAATATATTTTCTTATACACTATCAGAAGCCTTGCTGTGTATCTGTTTTACATAGAGTTACTGCACTTTCTACGGTGTGTCAACGAGATTGTTTTAGTCACACTTTATTACCAAGTTTATATGCCTGTTTTGTACATTATCTGTACTTTTACACATTTTTCGCAAGGCTTTCCTTCACTACCTTAAATAATTGAGAGGTGGCTATATTTTGAAATGAGAAGATATTTTTAAATTGTAGAGAATTTTAAACTATATATATGTCATTACTGGGCTCACAACCAAAGTCTAAACACCAAATAATTTTATGTGTGTTAAGTTTGTATCTTAGTTTTTAATTAATCCTTTTGCCAGCATCATGGTGTTTAGTGTTTTTTTTTGTTTTGGTTTTTTTTTGTATTTTCAGTCTTAAGAATGAATGCTGAAATCTACCTCTAACTTACTAGATTGCCTGCTTTCTCCTTTATGTCTTACAGGCGCCACAGGTCATCTTCTGGATCGTCCCATTCTGATTCCCGTTCAAGTTCAAAAAAGAAATAATGTATTAAAATTTACATCTTTAAAAAAAAAATTCAGTACAGTGCATGAAGCATATTTTTTAAGAAGTTGGTGTCTTACTTGGTCAGAAGTGCTAAATCTGCTAGTAGAGGTGCATGCCTTTCATTGCTTTTCAAAACAATACAGCTGTGTTTATTTGTGAAATTAAATAGCATTTTAAGCCATAATGTCCCAAATGCTTAATTTGTCCTTCGTTATTTACAACCATTTGCTTCATTTGAAACCATCTTAGTTTTAACAAAGTACTTTATTTCCTAATTTAAATTCTTGTTTTTCTCATTTCCAAATATATTCTGTGTATTGGCTAAGACAGAACTACCTAGACTTGCCTGAATTGGGGGCATGGAGGCAAGACTCTGGTAAACTCGTTGGAAACAACCTGTTCATGTTAATCTGGGGAAAGAAGTCAACCTGTTTATGTTGTTAATCTATGTCAAATAATTCTTACCAGAAAAAGCTAAACTGAGTTGTAAAACAGCCTCCTGGAAACTGCTTTATTTTGAAATTTCTTGTGCTAAGGGTGCCTTAGAATTATTGTCTCTCTTTTATCCAGCTTTATACTTTTTTGCATCATCAAACAATGCAAAAGAGTCTTGTGAATTGCAGAAGGAAAAAGTGTTATTTTTCTTTCTGACACATAATTTGGGACAAGAAAGAAAGTCTGTTTATCTCTTCTCTACTGATATGGTTGCCTAATAAGAAAAAAATCTTATTTCAAAATGTTTATCTTACTGTTTTAAGAATTTTTGTGTGATATCCTGAAAATCCAGTTATTAAATATGATAGGGTAGAACAGGCTAAATCATAGTTAATGAGCAAATTGAAGAAAGCTTTTGAAGTATATTTCTCTTTTGGTAAAAGGCCAACAAATGTGAATTTAAGTGAACATTTGCCTTGAGATGTTTAATTGTAAACACTGCATAAAATTTTCTTCTGAATAACAAATGAATGCTTATTTCTGCATGATGTAAGCAAAAAATCATTATTTTTCTTATTTACTTGAAATAATTTATGGCTTAAAATGCTTTCAGAGTTTGTTTTATTTCTAAAAATCTGGTCACTTGAGCTCCATTTTGTTTTCTGGTTTAAAAATAAAGAGATTTCTTTTAACAGTATCTTCAATGACAATGCAAGGTAAGTATATTAAAGGAAATCAACAATTGTGCTTGGGAACTTTTTGTTATGGGGTATTGATTTCTTTTTATTGTTTTTCTTCTTCCCCCATTCCCCTACATTGTCTGCTGCAATTTAAATAAAAATTGAAACATTTTAAGGTATTTAGTAGATAGACCAAACAAAATTATATTTGTTTTTTATTTTGAAGTGTTTTTCTCTTCAGCTGATCTAAAAATGAAAACAAAGTATCTTATGTAGAAATATTTTGATAATATTTTTACAGTGAGCTTTCCCATGTTTTTATGTCTTATTTTTCTTTGCTACGTTATTGTAGGTTGCACAAGAACTTTTACTCTCTTGTAATTGTGCCTCAGACTTTTTGAAAGTCTACCTTCTAAATTGCCCAGATGATCTTCTAGATTCTACATGTTACCATTGGTTTATTCTTGTGCTTTCTGTATTTAGAACTTTGGCTGTACTAAGCAAATATAAGGTTATAAATTTAGCTAATAGTTGTTTACAGACAATTCAGATGATTATGATTTGATTTGGTTTAACTAAGTTGTACTAGTTCATTTCATAAGGAAATGATGCTGTAGACAAATGTAAATAAAGTCTGTGAGTCAAGCATCAAGTGGTGTTTGTTAGAAATAAACTAGAGATTTTTAAGCTCTGATCTAATGTTTATTTTTAAGCTAATTACAATTTTGTTTGTTACTTCTGATTGTTTACTTATTAAGCTCTTTGTATTCACTTACATTCTATATATGAGTGCTTGATTTGAAACATTCCAGGGTGGGGGTGGGAGAAGGAGGTCAGAGATTAATTGGGTAGGAGACACGGGGAATAATCGCAATTTGTGGTAATGGGCATGCTGATAGTATTGACTTAGCCATGACATCTTGGGCACAAGTAGTGACAGTCAGCTTTGTACCCCGTGAGTATGCAAAACCAATAAAAAGAAAAAAAAATAGATTATAACCCAGGGGATAAAATAAATATCTATGAATCCATATAGAAAGAACGAGGGGAATAGAAAAGTCACCCTCAGAACACCACAGCAATAATTGCTTCAGGCAAGATTAACTGACGTGTATGCATATGTCAACATTCATCAAATTTTACACTATACATATGTGCAATTTATTGTACATCAATTATACCTTAATAATTGTGGAAAATGCAAAAAGTTAAAAATAAAAGTAAAAATTTTTCCAAAGCCATGATCATGATCACTGCAACCTTGGGTATTCAGAATTTTTAATTGTGACTTTTTTTTTAATGAGTTCTCTCAAATTATTTGACTATTTCCTACCAGAACATTACGTACCTTATTCCATGCAGTAAAATAGCATATCATAGTGTGCTTCCTGAATTATTTAACTTTTACTTTATAGTACTCAAAAACTGCCCATTTAACAGCTAAGTTCTAGGTTTCCATTTGGAATCCTTTTATTTAAACAATATTGAAAGATATCTGGTAATAGACCAAGGTCAGAGCAATCTCTAAATACAAGACCATCTCTAGGCACAATTACAAAGGTTAGTTAGGTCTTTGTTTACCATCTCATCTCCCTTTTTTGCTGTCCGGCAGCCATAGCCAGTGTAGTAGATGTTGAGAAAAAAAGGGAATTTCTCCACTCTGCCCCCTATCTTTCACTTAAGTATTTGTTAAATGTTTTTTTAAAATAAAATTCCCTCAAAGCTTTCCTGACCTAGAAATTATTTTTTATTTCTGGAAAATAGAGTGGACAGTTTTAATTAAAAGGTAGTTTAATATATAGAGTAAGTGATATAAAGGCATTATCTTTTGTGATTCTCTCTATGATTCTGGGAGGTTATTTACTATTGCATAATCTGCTGCTTTACAAAAAGAAGGCTTGAAGCACAAGGAAGTTAAAAACTTGCCCAAGGGAGCCCCAGGAGTACTCTCTCAGTATATGTCTAATAAAAATCAAATAACCTCTTGGAAAAAATAAATGTGAAATTGTTAAGTCTAATAGTCAGATTTTTTTAATGTAGTTATTTGGTAGAGAGGGTATAGTTTCAGTTAATTATAGGGAGATGGGTAAACAGACACACTATTTGGAATAAATTTATACTTACAGAAAAGTTAAAGATTTTCTGTAGAGTTGTCATATACCCCAACTCAGTTTCCACTGTCGTTCACATCTTATATTGCCATGTGTATTTGTCAAAACTAAGAAACCAACATTGGTATATTACTATTAATTACATTCCAGATTTTATTTGATTTTTATCTTTTTTTTTTTTAGTGTATCTGTTCCATGATGCATTCTAGAGTATCTCACATTGTATGAACTGTCATATCTCCCCAATCTCTTCTGGTCTCCAATAGTTTTTTATTCTTTCCTTGCTTTTGATGGTTTTGACAGTCTCAAGGAATACTGGCCAGGTATCCTGTAGAATGTCTTCTACCCCATTCTGGATTTGGCTCATTTTTCTTGTCGTTAGACTGGGGTTATGGGTTTCGGAAAGAACACCACAGAGGAAAAGTGCCTTTCTTATCACATCCTATGAGAGCTATTTGATATCCATATGACATCATTGGGTATGTTAATCATCACTTGGTGGAGTTTGCCTGGATTCACAATTGTACTTAGAATTTTTCCTTTACCCTATTCTATTCTTTTGTAGCCAGTTTTACTAACTATAGCCCACCTTCAGAGTAGGAATGGGGGAATTAACCTCCACCTCCTGTTGGGGGTCAGTATCTACGCATATTTGTAATGCTGTAAGAAAGATTTGTCTCTTTCCGTTTGTTTGTATCTGTATGTACTCATGTTTATTTATTTTACACTTGTTATTTATTAAGTTACTCAAATTGTTCCAGCTTTGGCTATTATGAGTTCTTTCAGATTGGCTCCTGTATCCACTGACCTGCCTCCATTCTCCAGTAGGAGGGAAAGTAATAGGGGAGGGAATGGGATCTACAGCTATGGTGCGGTTCAGAGCTTGAACCTTAAATAGGACCCTTGACAGTAATATTATCAGGAGGAATGAGTTCAGGTAGCATTAGAGCCAAGTTTACAGTCACCGAGAATGACCAGTAAACACTTCGTTGTGTTTTTCCCAGCCACATTGAATTACATGTGTGCTTAGATAAGGGTGGAGGGTGTTATAGCATTACACACAGATATATATAAAAAAAAAGTATTAAGTCATACTTCCTAAATGTCTAGCAAAATGAAAAGTACTGGAGTAAAAACTTCACAGTAACTAGGTAAAATACTGAATACTTCAATGAATAATTAAAAAATATATCTAAAAAATTTTGAGGAAAGTTATACAACTTAAGGAAGTAAAAAAGTACATGGACTTGAAGCTAAAACTATATGACAACCCCTTAACTTCAGTTTAGTGGGGGAAAACTTGTAAAATTCTTCAGGTTAGACATAAGTCTGATAAAATGGAAACAACCAGTCTTTCCTTAATGAGAGGCAAACTCTAGGAAATTGACTTGGTAGTCTTGAAGGACAAGTTTATAAATGAGTAGGTGAGCTAAGGGTATTCTCTGCAAAAACTGAAGATTTGATCATGTTTTTAGGGAATCGAACATGCTGTGGCTGTGGGAAACCTTGGAGGAAGAGAAGGAACTTCCTAATAATGCCTAATACTGTTGGATTTAAACTGGAACGTATTGAACACTGAACGCAGTGATTAAAGACCTTAGTGTCGAATTCAGAACAAAGGGAGTTTTGTGTCTCCCCCCTAAATGAAACATGTCCGCTGTCAGTAAGGTCATCACAAAGACAGTACCTCCAACCTGAATGTAATATGAAGTAAAGTTTGGTTTAATGGATATGATCCAGTGGTAGAGATGGCGTGACATTTAATTTCTTTCTATTTCTTCCACTGGAGTCAAAGTGCCTGACTTGAACTTTTAGTTAATGGTATGACCCTGGGGTTGTTCACAAGATTGCATTGCTGTATGTCCTACTCAAATCATGTCTCCTACTCATTGTTACTGATGCATTAGAATCACAGAAAAGGAAAAATCAAAAAAATTTAATTCATTCTATACTGGAAATGAAGACCACATCAGTACTTCTCAGGCTGCATTCCCAGTGCTGCAGTATCTGTGGTATTAAAACCGTAGGATAAAAGACTGCTAAGAAGGAAGAAATAATAGAATAATGAAATAGTTATTGTTTTGGTTTTCCCCAAATTAATGATAATGATAATGGGTTTAAACTCAGCTGTCTCAAAGCATTTCATACCATAGTGTCTAAGGCAAGTACCTGAGCATGATCATCTACATTTTGAGGCAAATGATAACTGACATGAAAAATACATTTTAACATAAGTTTGGTAAACTAATTGGATAGTAGCAAACCTATATTTTCTCTACATTTGAAAGACTGTCAGCAAAAGGACGGAGGGGAACAAATGTCAGTTATAGTTAATTCAGATACAAAAGAAAATTGTTCAGGGATTTCAAAGACATTATTTAGCACTCTATGTTAAGCTCATTGGGAATTCATTTTAGGCACTACTGTTTTCTGTATCACTAATCAATGCCATTTTTATTTTATTTGCTGGAGCTGTTTGAATCAATATGATCTATTTTTATAAAATTTTTTTATCACAGAGTGAGCACACGACTTATAGAAGTAATTTGGCAGTATCTGAATAATTAGAATGTTAGCAGTGTCAACATTCAGAACACAGAAAAGAGTTAATTCATGCTAGGTAGTGAACTAATTAGTGATTAGTGATTAGGTAGTGAAATGGGTATTTTAATGGATAACTTGAAACGGAAACAATTACAGTTTCGTGCTATGATGGGAGTAAAAGGTGTAGGGGTGGGTAGATACTACTCTAGTCAGGGTGGTGAGTGGAAGACCTAAGGGTCAGGCAAATTATCTTTAGGAGCAGAATTCATAAAAGATCTGTGGCATGATAGAGTAATCCAGTAATTAGAGATAATAGGGGACAGTTCATAATGATAAAAGTTTAATTTAATAGATAATAATCATAAACTTGTATGTACTTAATAACAGAACTTCAGAATCTTGATGAAACAAAGGACAAGTAGACCTACATAGAAATCATAAATAACATGTCTCAGTAATTAAAAACAAAACAATATGGAGCTTATACAATATCATCTGAATAGCGTAATTGACCAATTTGAATTAATAGGTGATTTTAAACTCTACAACCAATAATTACATAGGGAACATTTAAATGTAGGCCCTATGTTGGGCCATAAAACATTCTGAACAAATCTCAAAGGATTTATGTCAAAGAATACATTTTCTGACCGCAGTGGAATTAAATTGGGAATCAGTAACAAAACTAAAAATTAAAAATCTGGAATTAAATATCCCCATGGGTTGAAGAATAAATGATGACAAATTTTTTAAATGAATGAATGAAAGTAAAAATACTACTTAACACCTGTGGGATTCAGCTAAAGCAGTGTTTGGGAATGTGTGGCTTTGAAAGCCTGTATTTGGAAACATTAAATCAATGAAGCTTCCATTTTAAGAATACAGAAAATAACAGCAGATGAAACACAAATTAGAGGATAAGAAAATAAGAGCAAACTACTGCTTCCAGCCAAGATTTACCCTTCCGCCTGAAACAAACTACACAAAATATATTAAACCTCATTCTTTAGTATACTGGACATAAGGCTGTGGAGGTCAGTGATATCTGAGAAAGGAAAACAAGCAAGGTGAACTCTGTTAATGCAATCAGCTTGCTTACTTGAGAGAGTATCTAGGGCACATTGTAGGTTGTTACCTGGATGGACCCCTTCAATCTCCATTGATTTGAGATGAAGCGGGGAGGACAAAGCCCAAGGCCACTAAAGTTCATATGGAGAATACCAGAGCTGCAAGGTTCTCAGATGTCTGTCAGCCTAGTATATATACTCAGTGCAAATATCTTTCCATAATACAGGGGAAATATAAATTTCATTTTCTCAAAATCTGAAAGAATATCAACATCTCTAATACAAAAAATACTGAAGTATGTCCTTTTGGTGTAAGAAAACACACTAGATGGCAATGTGGGTCTACACAAAGTAAGCGGGAGAAAATTGGTAAGGGACACAAAGAATAATTACAACTTGTAATGATGCAAGGCTAGTAATATTGATTCGATCATCACATTGTACACAAATACTGATAGTCATTAATATGTATAATCAATTATGTTTCAATTAAGAAAACAGGAAATGGTGACTGTGGAGAAATGTAAAGTTCTGTCTAAATCTTTTTGAAAGGTAGTGGAAGCAGATACAATAATATGTTGTAAGTACTTGTATGTTCAAGTAAAATATACAGCAGCAATAGTACATAGGCCAAGATGGGAGAAATGGAAGTGTACTTTTGTAGTTGTTATGCTATAAACAGTGTATTCCACCTCATCTTGAATGTTAACATAATTTAAGATATATACTGTAAACCCCAAAGCAACCTCTACATTGTAATCTTATGAAGCAGGGAAAAAATGAAATCATAAATACCCAATCCAAAAGAAGCCAGAAAAAGGAAACAAAAACCAAATGGGACAAATAGAGAACAAATAGTAAGGTGGTAGGTTTAAACCCCCATATCAATGATTATGCTAAAAGTAAATGATCAAACACCCCAATTACAGACAGTGATTGTTAGGCTGGATAAAAAAAGTAAGACCTATATGCTCTTATAAGAAACCCATGGGGCCGGCCCAGTGGCGCACTGGATAGTGCGCCGCTTGGGAAGTGCGGTGGCGCTCCCGTCCGAGGGTTCGGATCCCACATGCAGACCGGTTCCCGCTCACTGGCTGAGCGAGGCGCGGGAGCAACGCCGAGGCTTGCGATCCCGTTGCCGGTCCCCGGTCCGGTACGGGGGCAACACTGAGGGTTGCGATCCGTTGCCGGACACGGAAAAAAAGACAAAAAGACAAAAAAAAAAAAAAGAAACCCATGGAAACAAAGGCTTATAGGTTAAAGATAAAAGAATAGGAAAATAAAACATGGTATCAGAAGATCTGAAGAAATCAAAAGAAATTTGGAGGGGTTATATTAATTTTAGAAAAGGAGATTGGAGAGCAAAAAATACTAGGGATAAAGAAGGTCCTTTCGTAATGATAGAAGAATTGATCAAGAAAGCGTAACAGTCTTAAACATTTATACACCTATTAAGTTTAAAAATATGCAAAGCAAAAACAGGTAATACTGCATGGCAAAAATAGAAAAATCCACAGTTAGAATTATAGACACAAATATAGTCACAATTATATTCTCCCAGTATTTGATTTAATAAGTATAGCTTCTTGGCCTTTTGGCTAAGATCAACCGTAATAATTGATGTAATAAGTAGAAAATAAGGATAGAGAAGACTTGAAAAGCAGTATTAACCAATTTGACGTAATCAATATTTGTAGAACATTTTATCTAACAATACACATTCTTTTCAAGTACACATGGAACATTTATGGAGATAGACCATATCCAGGACACAAACAAGAACATACTGTGTGATTCCATTTATGTGAAGTTTGAAAGCAGACAACATTTAGCTATCGTCATAGAAGTCAAAATAGTGATGACCTCTTGGGGTCATAGTGGTGGTTATTGATTGGGTTGGGACACAAGAAACCTTGATTATTAGAATTGTATTTATCAATCGTTGGTTACAATTTTGTGCACACATGTAGAATTATCACCGAGCTATACAATTAACATTTTTGCACTTTGCTGTATGAATGTTACACTCCAAAACAAACAATATAATAGTACCTACCTAGAAATACAGGTAATCTAGTGGAATAGAATAAGAAAATATGGAAAAGAATTCTTTACAGGAATTTTTTAAAACTTTATTTTTGGAATAATTTTAGGTTTACAGAAAAGTTCGAAAGGTAACAGTTCTCCTGTACACCTCATCCAGTTTTCCGTATTGTGAATATTTTATATTGCCATACTACATTTGTAGATGATTAAGAAATCAGTATTTGTACATTAACTAAACTCCAGATTTTACTTGAATTTCACCAATTTTTCCACCTATATATTCTATTTTAGGATCCAATCAAGGATACCACATTGCATTTAGTTTTCATGTCTTCCATTGTCTTCCGGTCTGTGGCAATTTCTTATTCACGTTTTCATGAGCTTGATGATCTTGAGGAGTATTTGGCTGGGTATCCTATAGAATGACACTAATTCTGGATTTCTTTTTGTGATTAGACTGGGAATATGGGTTTGGGGAAGGATCACTACAAGAGTGAAGAACCTTTTCTCATACCATATCAGGGAAAATGTAATATTCACATGACATCACTTGTGACGTTAACCATCGCTTGGTTAAGATGGTGTTTGCTAGGTTTCTCTACTATAAAGTTACTAAATTTATTATTTTTCCCTTTTCATATTATATTCTTTGGAGGGGGAAGGATTTATATATATGGATTTGTCTCTTCTTTCCCATTTATCTATTCAATTATTTATATCAGTATGGACTCCTATACGTTTATTTTATATTTGGGTTATAATTCAGTACTACATTATATATTTTGTTCAAATTGTTCCAAGTTTGGCTATTGGGATTTCTTTCAAGTTGGCTTCTGTGTCCCTTTGACATATCCCTATCTTTTTGTCTTCTGAGCACTTCTTTAAATTCTGGCAGTACAAGATGCTCTAGACTCATCTTGTGTCTTCCCTGCCACAGCTGTAGTATTGGCCACTTCTCCAGGGAGCACTGGTTTCTCTCATTAAAGAATGGGTTCTAGAAACCAAGATCTGGTTAGAAATATCTGGCTAGATAGAAATTTACTATATGACAGTAGGATTTCAGTTAAGATGAGAATTATGATTTACTTAATAAATGGTGTTAGCTATCTGTGTGGTAATTCATAAAAAAGAAATTAAACCTTACCTTATTCCTATTTGCTAAAAAATAAAAAAATTAAAAAACCATTTGGATTAAACATACGAATATGAAAGCAAAAATGTAATGGGCATAGGAATTAAGGAGAGACCTTAATCAAACAGGAATCCTTAAAACCATAAATGAAAAAAAGTATTTTTCTGAACAAATGTTTTACATATGGTAATAAACATGACACAAAAAGTAAAAAGGCAATTGACAAGGTGGGAAAATAAGAATCTAACTATACGAAGAGCTCCTACAAATTAATAACAATGATAATCCAATAGAAAATGTATAAAATTCAGTTAATAGAAGAGGAAGTTATTTAATTCCACTAGTAGGGAAATACAAATTAAAGAAACAATAAAATATGCTTCACCTATCAGATTTAAACAATAATATACAGGACTGGTAAGCATTAGAGAAGCAGAAATGCATGCATTCTGAGTGAAAATATCTTTGTATGAGCATAGAGAAAAGCCTGAAAGAATACACTCCGACTAATATTAGTTAATTTGGAAGTGAAAATGAAGAGGGGTGAAAAGGAGATAATTAATATTTTAAAATATAATTTAAATGTTCTTTAAACTTTAATTTGTAACAATAAACATAGTTTAAAATTAGAAAATCAAGGCAATTGAAAAACTGTTGCAACAGATTAGGTAAAAGATTGTGGTAACCTGTTCCAGAGAAGTGGCTGTGGAGATAGAAACAAGTGAATGTATGTGAGATACATTTTGTAATTAGAATTAATATTACTGAATGATGGATTGGAAGACAGAGATAATGGAAAAGGGAGAGACAGGATGGACATTGAATTTCTGGCTTGAATAAGTGGATGGTAGTATATATTGAGAGGGGGAAGACTCAGGTAGAACCAGGATTGGGAAGAAAGATTTGCAGTTCTATATGAACATATTGTCAAATAGCTTGTTAATATGCTGACAAATAATTGACTATTTGTCATCTCATTTGTCTATGGGATGACAAATTGTCAGTTGGATATATGAATTTGGCGTTTAAAGGAGAAGTGTAGGCTACAGATACAAATTTGGGAGTCGTCAGCATAAAGCAGTCTACATGTAAGAATTTGTCATGTAAAAATAAGTCCACAAATGTACACACCCATATATATACAAATATATGTACAAGAATGTTATTGAACTACTGTTTCTTTCAGAAAAAATCAAAAGTATCCCAAACATTCAAAAAGAGTTGGTTGGATTATTCTTGGTATTTAAGAAGAATGAAGAATTTCTATGCCTAGTGATGAAAAGAGAGAATCACATGTTGTTAAATGCAAAAAAAAAAGGGGGGGGTTTGCAGGAGTACTTCCAATAATGATGGAGGAGTAAAGAGGTCACAAGTATTTTTCTCCTGTTTTAATCTAGAAGATTTATCGTTTTAACATGTACATTAAGTCTGTGGTCCATTTTGTGTAGTGTGAGTTAAGGTTTGTGTTCATTTTATTTCCATACACATATATAGTTTTTCCAGCACCATTTGTGGAAAAGACTGTTGTCTATTGAACTACCTTAACACCTTTGCAAAAATCGATTGAATTTGGATGTATGGATGTATGGATGTGTTTATATACATATCTATATGTATCTCTCATTTATATGTGTGTATAATACTTGCTATAGTCTCTTTCATTGTTCTATATGTCTTAGTCTGTTTTGTGCTGCTACAACATAATAACACAGATGTAATGGGTAATTTATAAAGAACAGAAATTTAATTCTCACAATTCTAGAGTCTTGGAATTTCAAGATCAGGGGACCAGCATCTGGTGTCTGGTAAGAGCCTTCCTGTTGCATCCTCATGTGGTGGAAGGCAGAAGGGCAAGAAAGTGATCAACTCCTTCTGTCAAGCCCCTTTAAGAGCACCTGCTATGGATTGAATTGTGTGTCCCAAAGTTTCATGTATTAGAAACCCAGTCCCCACTGTGACAGTATTAAGAGAGTGAGAAGTCCTATTATGGTCACTGAAAGGCAGAGATTTAGGAAGTGCTTAGACCATAGTGAATGGATTGATCCATCCATGGAGTAATGGGTGTGGTTCTGGTGGCTTTCAAAGGAGCGGGAGTGAAGAGTTAGCTCTCTCTTAGCCATTTAGACCTGTGATACCCTGCATCATTGTACAGCCACCACCAAGAACAAGGCCCTCACCAGATGTGGTCCCTGGACTTTGGACTTCCCAGTTTGTGAAACTGTAAGCAATAAATAGTGCTTCTTTACATCTTACCCAGTTTCAGGTATTTCTGTTATAAGCAAAAGAAATGGACTAATACAGCACCTAATACCATTCATGAGGGAGGAACCCTTATGGTCTAATCACCTCTTAAAGTCCCCAACACTTAATTTCATCATATTAGCCATTAAGTTTCAAAATCTGAATTTGGGAGGAGAAACATTCAAACCATAGCAATGTCTGTCTTGATGCCAGTATCACACTGCCCTGAAGATAGCAATAAGATGTGGTTAAAAGTTTTAAAACCTAACTACATTCTATTAAAGTATTAAATTCATTGGAAAGCAAAAGCATGCAAAAATCAGAAAAGAGATTATCTCAAGAAAACTGCCACTGAAAGGAATAATGATTAAGACTTACTGGCCTTTTGGACTGAGGTTGCTGCCCAGCCTTCATGACTATGGCTGTGGGAAGTGGTGGGGAAAAAAGTCACAGCTTTACTGGCAAAAAGTGCTAGAGATTGGAGTTCAAGCCACTGCAAATTTAAGTAGGAGATCCTGGCAGTGAAAACCACAGAAAAAATTAGATAGAACTGCTCAAATCCATGTCTGACAGCTAAACTATGCATAAGTGAGAGAGACCCCAGGAAACCTAGGGAAAAAGCAAGCAGAGACCAGACAGCAATCTAGTCCTAAAAGGTAAAATTATTTAGGATTATATCTGTGACTTTGATGCTTTTCCTAAAGGAGTGCATTCAACACTGGTGCACCTTACATGGAAAGCTAAAGCTTTACAAGCTTAAAATGTCAGAGCATATAGCCCTAAGCTGGCAGGGAAGCTAGAAGAGAATCCCTAGAATCTAAGAAATCACAGAGGGGAAAAATCTAGGAAATCACAGAGAATCCCACAGAAGCTAGAAAGAGAATCTCTAGACTCAAGGAAATCACAGAGGGGGTGATCACCATGTCAGACAGACCTATACATTATACAGGCATAGGGGGAATCAATCCACAAGGAACTGGGCTAAAAAAAAACAGCCATTGGAAACCAGGAGAATAGAGCAGAGATATCAACAGCTGCATACCACAATGAAAGCAATATTGGCAGCTTGAATTCAGACAAGTTAATTGTGAAACAGAACAAACAAATCAATAATTCTCAGAAGAAAATAATGGACTCCAGATCACTATATTATATTAAATATAATGTCTACTTTTCAATTAAAAATTCTAGGCATTCAAAGAAACTGGTAGAAAAAGCAGGGGGAAAGGTAGTCATAGTAAGGAACTCTTGAGCATACCCAGATGTTCAATTTAGCAAAGACTTTAAAGCATTGTCTCTTTTTTGTTGCTGTGGTAATTATATTGATTGATGTTTGAATGTTAAATCTAACTTCCATTCCTGAAATAAGTTGCACCTGATCATAAAAACTTTACATAACTTTTTCTAGTTTTTCATGTAAACTATCTATATTTTTAAAATTGGGTTTCATATAAGATCACACTTCCTTGACAAATCATTCTGAGAAGACAAAAGCCACTGAGATCAGTGGTCTTTCTTCTGTTATATGGAATTTAAAAATCAAGAGTTTTGTACTAAAACATAAACTCCGTAAATACAGAGATTTTTATGTGTTGCTTTTGTATCTAATGACTAGAACAGAATCTGACATAGACTAGGTGCTCAATAAATATTTATTGAATTAATGAATGACTGAAAAATATACTGAAATTCGCAGTTGACTTCATGGAAAGGTAATTGCAGATGTCTTCCATCCATGATGAGACAATCAAGGGACTGATTGTGTGAAACTGGTTATTAATCTTGTTCTGTATTCATGTTTATTTTAAAATTTCTTCATAGAAGTTCAATAAATGTAAGTAGCAAAATAAATTCATCAGCACTAGCTAAATATTGGTATATGCTGTGAATTTAAAACTATACAGGAAGAGTACAATTAATAATTTGGGATTTAAAAACATTTCTAGGGCAGAATTTCAATTAAAATAATAGGTGCTTATATATTTTAAAAAATTTTTAAAAAACATTTGACTATGTGGTCTTTAATCCTCCACTGGCTTATTCATTAAGCAGAGATGCCAGTTTATGAACTGAAAGAAAAACAAAGTCACCACAGTTATTTTTTTTAATTTTTATTAAAATATATTGGTTGCACATATTTATGGGGTACAGAATTATATTTCAATACATGTATACAATGTGTAATAATCAAATCAGGGTAATTAGCATATTCATAATTGCAAAACTTAATCATTTCTTTGTGATCTGGACATATGATCTCCTCTCCTCTAGCCTTTTGATAAAATGCAGTAAATTATTGTTAATTATCAATGCCTCGCTCTAGTGTACACCAGTAGAACTTATTTTTCCTAGCTGGCTGTAATTTTGTCTGTTAACCAACTTCTCCCAATCTAGATACAAAAAATTTGTTACTTTCAGTATGATATACTAGCACACCAATATTTCTGCTGAAAACATCTAGAAGCAATTACAAAAATCAGAAAAGCATAATCAAAATATTTGTCTTGATTTCTGTTCAAATTACAAAATCAGAAAAGCATAATCAAAATATTTGTCTTGATTTCTGTTCTTATTTAGTATTGTATGTGTTTTTAAAAGGGAAATTCCCTTATGAAGTTAACAAATTATTTAGATAAGTGTTAGCATAAATTATAGAACAAGTTTCCAGAATTTTTTACTTAGAGCTCTAGGAAAGAAATCAGAGGTTCCCTTTTTAAAAGCATACCTTTTAAAAGTTATTATTATTTTAAATTGTATTTTGTTTTTAATTGACAAATAATAATTGTTTATATTTATGGGGTACAGTGTGATGTTATGATACATGTATACATTGTGGAATGATTAAATAAAGCTAATTAACATATGTAAGGGTTCGTGGAAAGATTCGTCTTTTAATTCTATTTTTCAACGATCTTTTTGAAGTACCCTTGCACCTCACCTCACATACTTATCATTACTTTGTAATGAGAACATTTAAAATCTACTCTTAGCAATTTTGATACATTATTATTAACTATAGTTACCATGCTGTGCAGTAGATCACTAGAACTTACTCCTCCTGTCTAACTGAACTTCGTACACTTTCACTAAAATCTTTCCTTTCCCCATCCACTCTCCCCGACTCCAGGTATCTGATAACCACTATTCTACTCTTTACATCTACAGGTTAGACTTTTGGGGATTCCACATACAAGTGAGCTCATGCAGTATTTGCCTTTCTGTGCCTGGCTTACTTTAAGCAAATCATACATTGATTATTTAGAAATTCTCTTTAATATGTTCAGCATACAGTATGTTATTAGCCACTAGAGGGTGGTGGTGTTTCAGACCAACACATTTTAGACTATTTCTGTAGTAACTGACCTAAAAGTGCCAACTAGAATCCAGCTGCCAGCTTTATATTATGTAACTCCTCAGATCCTCGAAGTCACTTGTTTACAGGGTGAATAGCTACAAAGCAAACAACTTAGAATAGAATGAAGCAAAATGCTGAAAGAACAGAAGTGTTACACAAAAGATATGAAATACAAAACATTTAGTACATTGATGTAGAGGTGTGTAAAAGAGGCTAATGTTAATTCTTTTCTCATACATGTCCTGATGTTTGTCATTTCTATGAAGTCCAATTAGCCCCATCATGCACTACAATGGGAGAAGTAAAAATTTCAAGGAATTGGTAAAGGTCCACAAAAAAATCAACTACATTCTAAAAAATAAATAAGTAATAAGAAAATAAATAAAAATAAAATATTTGTAAATAAAAATAAGAATAATTTTTGATATAACTGGACAGAGATCAGCTTTGCTGTCTTTACTGTATGAATAAAAAAATGGTCTTAACATTTTAAATATATAATTACATTAGAATTTTATTAATTGCTGAAAAATTATATTTGATATCTACTTTCATCCAAATATTTTGGATTTAAGCTTATATCTAAGAATAACACCAAATACTGTTTTACTTTTTAAATGACATTATTATAGAAAAACACTTTTTCAAATATGGGTTTAAGATTAAAGTAATATGACAAAAGTTTGGGGAAGATTTAAAAAGCAAACCACATGACAATTCCTTCATAGCTGCTGTTGTCACTGTAAACACGATATTTTAATAAATAACACTCGAAAGTACAAAAGATTTTTAAATGATATCAGAACACAAATTAAAGTGACATTAGTGTTGTGATTAATTCATGATGTTAAAATGGAGTTTAAATTATATTTTTGTTTTTCCTTCTTTAACCACTATATGAGTTTAACCCTAAAATGATTTTTTTCAGTCTCTCATACAGTATCAGAACAATAGCACAGAAAGAAAGAATGCGGAGGGACATATCCCATTCTCATCTCTTTAACACTCATTTACACTCAAACATCAGAACATCAGCTCAGTTAAGTCAGCAAAAAACTGACCAGACTTATTCTGAAAGTCAGTAATTCATAATGCTATAATGATTACATCTAATTTCCTAAATATGAGGAAAGGTGAAGTTTGTACATAATTTTAAAAATCTTTTCATTTCCTTGACAATGTAAATAGGCAGAAAAACCAGGCCCTCCCAAGATTTCGGAAAAACTGGTCTTGCTGTTAATTTTCATCTGCTGTGAGCAGTTATGATACACATGTAAAGAACATTGTGCTTCGAATAAGACGACAGGACTGTAAATTGCTGAGAGATCTTGAGCACATCCTTTATCTTCATGGAGGCTCAGTTAATTCAAAAGGGGAGTAATAATAGTAATAGCACCTTGGAGGATCTTTGAGATAAGAAAATGCTTGGGAAAATACATAACACACTGTAAAAATACATAAAATATTGGCTTACTAAAAGATGTTACTAGGCAATTATGCCTATTTTCACTGGGTGTGTATTATTTCAAAAGCAAATTTCCCACCTAGATTGAGGCCTTCATACCATCTAAATACAGTTTCTAGTTCTAATTGTATGAGGATGAGCAAAGGGCAGAGAAGGATAGTTGGAAGTTTCATAAAAGAGAACGCCTCTCTTCCCTGCCGTCCTCTCACTTCCATAGGCTAGCAGCAGTTGATTCACTACCTCACATATGCAAGTGGCTGACACCTGTCTCTAGCCATCTTTGCCCTATCTGACTTTTGGGGGGAGTAGGGGCAGAATTAGGTGAGGGGTTGCAGTTGAGATTTCTTTGTCTTTGAATTTGGTCATCCAAGTTTTTATTTCCCTGTGGCTATTTTCTTAAATCTCCAGGCACTGTCTATTCATTTTATGGTTTCAGTGGTGTGCCGGGGGCAGCAGGAAGGCTTGTCCTTTCCACGATCATTCTAGACTCTCAAAGTAGGAAGGAAAAAAAGTTCACGCTTAGCTATGCAAAGGAATGTGGCTCGAATAGATTGCTTTAAGGACAGGTGATTTACACCTGCCAGAGTCACAAAAGTACTTCAGGAGAAGGATCCGTCCCCTGTGAGAGAGCGTCTGTGGATGGGGAAGGAGGGCGGGCGCTCAGGTCCACCTTGGCAGCTTGCCTGGGTGGAGAAGCCGAGTGAGACTATTTAGCTGCTCGCCGCCCACGGACCCTCCTCTGGCGGAGAACCGGAGGAGGCGCGGTGCAGGGCAGGGCTGCGAGTGGGCGTCCCGTCCGGCCAGGAGCCGGGGCATTTCAGGAGCAGTTCGCCTAGGGGTTTTCCAGCCTAAGCGGCCAGGGGAGCCGGCAGGCAGCAGCCAAGAGAGGCGCTCAGTTGCTTCTCCACCCTCCCGCCACCTCACTTCTGCCCACACCCACGGGCGCCCCGCCTCCCTCGGCCTTATAGAGAGGGCCGGACACCTCGGCGCGCCTCGGAGCCATAGGCTTCCGGAGCGGATGGCTCGGCTGCCTGCCGGGCCTGAAAGCCCTGGCGCCGTCGTGGCCCGAGTAGAGGAGTGAGGCGGCGTCTGCGCCCCTCGCCATGGAGGGCAGCCCAGCCCCGGTCCGGGTCGCCAACCTCCGCCGCCGTCCGTGCCGCGCCTGTCAGCTCCCGCTGCTGCTCTCAGGGAGCCGTCTCCTCCTCACCTCGAAGCCAAAATGAAGGAGACCCGGGGCGACGGCGGGGGCGCCCCCTTCTGCACCCGCCTCAACCACTCCTACCCCGGCATGTGGGCGCCCGAGCGCTCCGCCGAGGCGAGGGGCAACCTTACGCGCCCCCCAGGGCCCGGCGAAGATTGTGGATCGGTGTCCGTGGCCTTCCCCATCACCATGCTGATCACCGGCTTCGTGGGCAACGCGCTGGCCATGCTGCTCGTGTCGCGGAGCTACCGGCGCCGGGAGAGCAAGCGTAAGAAGTCCTTCCTCCTGTGCATAGGCTGGCTAGCGCTCACAGACCTGGTCGGGCAGCTGCTCACCACCCCCGTGGTCATCGTCGTGTACCTGTCCAAGCAGCGCTGGGAGCAGCTCGACCCGTCGGGGAGGCTCTGCACCTTCTTCGGGCTGACCATGACTGTTTTTGGGCTCTGCTCGCTCTTCATCGCCAGCGCCATGGCCGTCGAGCGGGCGCTGGCCATCCGGGCGCCGCACTGGTACGCGAGCCACATGAAGACGCGCGCCACCCGCGCCGTGCTGTTGGGCGTGTGGCTGGCTGTGCTCGCCTTCGCCCTGTTGCCCGTGCTGGGCGTGGGGCAGTACACCATCCAGTGGCCCGGGACGTGGTGCTTCATCAGCACCGCGCGAGGGGGCAACGGAACTAGCGCCCCGCACAACCGGGGCAATCTTTTTTTCGCTTCCACCTTCGCCTTCCTGGGGCTCTTGGCCCTGGCTGTCACCTTCGCCTGCAACCTGGCTACCATTAAGGCCCTGGTGTCCCGTTGCCGGGCCAAGGCCACGGCATCGCAGTCCAGTGCCCAGTGGGGCCGGATCACGACCGAGACGGCCATCCAGCTCATGGGGATCATGTGCGTGCTGTCGGTCTGCTGGTCGCCGCTACTGGTAAGTAGTTCCAGGGTGTGCAGAGAGAGGTCCGGAGGGGAGTGCGAGCAGGCGGGAAAGGGAGACTTCTCTTAGTGGCAGAAGTGGCAGAATTGGCAAGCAGCACCTGCAGGGGTGTGTTTGCAACCGCGGAGCATTGGGGAGGCCTCTCCTCCCGCGCTGTCTTGATTGGGACTTCACTGTTGAGCTCCTCACTTGCTTGCTGAGCGCCGTTCAAGTGCGAGACATCGCATTCGGCACTGGTTATGCACTCTTGGAGATCGTAGGGCTGCTCACGTTCTAATCGGGGAGGGAAGGCTATCCAGGTATCATTTCAGTGCGTGCACCGCGTAGAGGTGCGTTAGAAGGACGGCGATAGCCTGATCAACTGTAGCCCGATGTTGCGGGATTTCTCCTTATTTCTAATACCTCGCTAAGTCGACTTTCAGCCCGCAGAACCCTACCCGCAACCCCAGACAGGCACAGCCCTCTTGCAGCTTTTGAGCCACCGCGCGCCCCTCAGCGCAGCCGGCGCAAACCTTCCTTCTAGGCTCCCTCTTGACCGGAGGCAGGAGAGTGAAAGATGCATCTCCCCGCAGCAGACAGCCTCAGCCCTTTGGAATACTGCTTGACCCTCTAAGGAAGTGCTGGAACCGACAGTCAGTCAGGGCACCTGACAGCCCAGTAATTCCCTCCGACCAGAGTCTGCTTGTCCTTGTAGCAATCAACAGGCCCGGTCCCGCAAGTCCTGGGTAGGAGGTAGGGGTTTCTCCACTTGCCCCCTCCATACGCCAGCGCAGCGCTGCAAATGTTTTCTCAGGCTCCTTATCTAACACCCGCTCTTACGTGGCATTTTTTAGGTTTCCTTCTGTGGTACTTTTACCTAGAAATTTCTCGGGTATCGCTGTTTACTAATTACTAAAGAACGAATGCTTATTTAGGACCCCGGCAGCCTAGCTTAATAGATGTTGCAGAAAAAGCGACCCGGTCACTGTAGCAATTATAATGGAGTATATGTTGTAGAGTTATGGAAAACCTCTAAAACACATGGACACAGTTTTGAGAATCACGCACATAGAGTTTTAAAAAATATATATTGTGGTGAAATATGCAGAGCATAAAACTTGCTATATTAATCATTTTTAACTGTGTTGTTCAGTGGCATTAAGTACATTGACATTGTTGTGCACCATATATAGTTTTAAATCACTTGTATTTTTAAATAGAAACGTATTTCATTTCCTCTTCCCACCCTCCCCTGCATTTGACAAAGCAGATATTTGAGGATATCTGTGTTTTACTGGTAGGGTACATTTGGAGCACAAGTCTCGCCTCCAAATCAGTGATGTGTATTGACAAGAAGAGTTATGTTGGGACCTAACTGCCCTCAAGTCGCTGTAGGGTCATGGTTCTGCATTCCAGGAGCTAGAACTCAGGCTGATGTCATCACCATGGCTTATCAAAACTAGCACCAATTTTAGACATATTTACTTCTATGGTGGAGGAATGATGTGTGTAGGTGGTCAGAAAAGAGGGAAAAAGACTGCTAAATAATAAACACTTTACTAATGTGTGGTAACTAACTTTAAAGGCAAATTATCTGAATTTTTCACAACTGTCATTTGAGTTACATACCTTTGAGTTTGCTGTATTGCATGATTTATAGCCTAGAAAAATTGCAGTAAAATCATATGAATAAAATGCTTACCCATGCAGTTAATCAGACTTACAATTTTTTGTTTGTTTTGTTTTTAAGTAGAAGAGAAACTATGTAGTGTGTTTTTTATTTGGAAACTTTGATTCAAACACCATGAGTATGGAGGCCCCAGGAAGAATATAGACCAGTCTTGAAAATTGTAACTTAGGATGACCAAACTTACTCTCTTAAGAAAGACTATTTGGAAGCAGTCTTATTTAATTTCAATTAATACCTTCATTTAGATAATATTCATTGATTTGTGGCATCTTATCAGACACTTTATTAATTCATTTCTCATAAAAACATTAAAGTTCACATGTGATCATATCAAAGAGGACAAATTCATCGTTTTAATATGACAGTACTTCAAAAATTTCATAGAAATATATAATTAAAAGATAATACTAATATTTCCATGAAGTTTTTGAAATCTTATATAAGTTCTGTCTTAAGGAAATGCATTCATCTTCTGTTTTTTGTGCACCATTGAAATTCAGTCTCCAAATATCTTCAGAAAGGTCTGTACTACAAAGTTGGACATATTTCAAAGGAAAGAACTGGCAAAACTGCTTTTTTAATAGGTTAGGGAATTATAAGAATGAAAACACTAGAACTTAGTGAATTGAATATTCAGCATGTTAAGTGTTAAAGTGAGAGATCGTTTTTAACACTTTTTTTCTAACTATGGGTAAAAAATATAGAGTTTCTACCATCTTTTGTTGAGTTGGCCATAGGATACTAATCTAATTATCCAAACTCCTTACTTGAAAGGACCGTGAGTATATCTTATCTTGAAAGACTATGACGACTATAATAATAATCAATTGTTACTGCTGGAAAACTTAGTAGAGCAGAGATACCATAATAAGAAAATGTCTCAACTGCTCAAAGTTCCCTCTATGTAAATACTTAAATAGAGGTTTATGTGGGGTGCAAACAAAAGCTCTTTTTCTTTTTCTCAGAAACTTTGCAAAATACAATATGAGATGTGAGAATACAGTAGGAATAATGTCACTGTGATAGATGATTTACAGTTCTTAGTAAGGCACCAAATTACCAATCTGTTGGAATTGGTTACTTGACTCAGCAAAACAATCTGTTTGACTTATTATTATTATTATTATTATTGTCTTAATTTTTATGAACCATGCTCACAAAATCATGCAGTTATTTGACATGATAGCTAAGTTTCTAGCAGCAGAATAACCTTAAGGTGTTGTTCAAAAGAAGCTATGAGAACAATTTGTACTTTTATAACCTGGTACTCCCAAACAAGTCTAATGTGGCTAATACTGTAGCTACCTTAAAAATAGTAAATATAAAGCTAACCATCAACATGGTTAAAAGTGAGGTATGAGGAACAAAGAGTTCCTCATCTTTGACCTTGGAACTGAAGAAAAGCAGCCTCAGAAGCTTTTGCCTTTAATCTTGGACTGGCAAATTCCCCACTCAGTATCCACACATGTAAACAAGGATACTTCAATTCAAGAAGCTATTTCACAATGTAGTTGTGATTTTTTAAATTTAAGAAATCACTGATATATTTGGACAAGTGAAATTTTCCTTCAATATGCCACGCGTGGTAGATATGTGTGATAGATTATTTTACAGAAGTAATGCTGTTTCACAGTATATAAAAGTCATATTATTCAATTGCTAATTTTCTCTGCCTTTAAATTTCTGCCATATTTGGGATGTTGCTTCAGGGAAAATGATTGAGCATGCGAATCTCCAGTATAGGAAAAATGGTCTATAATTTGTTTTTATGAAAGTTGAGGGCCGGCCCGTGGCTCACTCGGGAGAGTGCGGTGCTGATAACACCAAGGCCTCGGGTTCGGATCCCATATAGGGATGGCCGGTTCGCTCACTGGCTGAGCGTGGTGCTGACAACACCAAGCCAAGGGTTAAGATCCCCTTACCGGTCATCTTTTTTTTTTTTTTAAAAAAAAGAAAGTTGAGATTATTCAGAATTCATTACATTTTTGATTGACTACAATACTAGACACTGTAGAAGAGGTATTAAGTAGACTTATTAAAAACAGGTCAAAAAGTTATAATCTGTAACACCAAGCCAAGGGTTAAGATCCCCTTACCGGTCATCTTTTTTTTTTTAAAAAAAAAAAGAAAGTTGAGATTATTCAGAATTCATTACATTTTTGATTGACTACAATACTAGAAACTGTAGAAGAGGTATTAAGTAGACTTATTAAAAACAGGTCAAAAAGTTATAATCTCTTTGGAGAAGCAGAATTTCCACATTTATGGGTGAAACCATTAAAAAATAATGATACAAGGCAGGATGTAATACATGCTTTTGGTTCTCAGAAGAAAGTCCATCTGAACTTGCCAGAGTATGCTTCCTAGATGAGGTGGGATGGCAAATCTTGACCTCATGGCTGAGAGTGAGTGTGACCAGGACCCAGCCCAGTGAAAACAGAGCATACACACTGGGCCAATAGGAATCATGGTTTGAAGATGTTCATCGAACCAGCTTTAGGTAGTCCCTGAATGACATTAGTCCCTGAATGACAGGATGAGAACTTCACTCTTTTGCATGTAAACAGTAGAACCTCTATTTTAGGTTTTTGAATAGGGAAGAAAGTTTCTTGGTGGGACTATAGTGTGTGGATAGACTTGGGCTGGAAAATTAGAACATGACTTACTTTTGCAGGTCGGTTAGGGCCTAACGGTAGAAACAGTGGGAAGAGATGAGTCAGAGAAGGAAAGGTAAGAGAAAACTGCTGGGATTAGAAATGGTCAATTTAAGGAGTTATGGATTCAACAAACAATTATGGAGCATCTACTATGTACTATGCACTGTGGTAAATATTTTCACGTATATTACCTCATTTAACTATGTACTGTAAAATTGCCGCTGTTGCCTACATCATTAAGATGAAGAACTTGAGTATAAAGAATATTAGAACCAGATTTCTAATTCAGGATATTTGACTCTGAGTTTATTTTCATTCAACAAACAATTATGGAGCATCTACTATGTACTATGCACTGTGGTAAATATTTTCACGTACATTACCTCATTTAACTATGTACTGTAAAATTGCCGCTGTTGCCTACATCATTAAGACGAAGAACTTGAGTATAAAGAATATTAGAACCAGATTTCTAATTCAGGATATTTGACTCTGAGTTTATTTTCAGTTGTTGTTGTTGTTGTTTATGTATTTGTTTGTTTAGTTTAGAGGCCGGGAATTCTAGTCCTAATAGCAGCACTGGGCAAGTTATATATTGTCTAAGCTGTAGAGGAAAGAGGTGGGACTAAGAGACATCTAAGGTCATCTTCCACTTATAGTATTCTCAAATTCTCTTATTTGGGAGAAATCATGGTTCAATGAATCCAAATGGAAAATTTGGAAGGGGGACTGTTTGGTCTACGTTGTGTAAGGATGCGGGCCCCTCAAAGACTAGGGCTTTTGGACATGACACATATGGGGTGATGGTGGATTATCTAAATGATATATCCAGAAGTCAATATAACTTGAAGATTAATGATATAAGTCAGGGCTAAAAAAATGCAGATTTTTAAAAATTTTGAGTTTATCAGAGAGAGCCAAGAATTAAACACTTCTTAAGCCATCATCTTTGAAGAAATTCAGATGGTCTAGAGTTGTAACTTAGTCGTGACTCACTTGCCTTTCTCTTTTGAAAAAGCTGTAAAGGTCAATAACTCAATTATAAAAGTTTTCATAGGTTCTGTTTTCTGGGAATAACACTCAGGAATATGCACTGCAAGCATTTATAACAGACTATAATCCGTCTGGGTGTGCTGAGGGTGGCAGATGAGAGATGTTCCAGTTTTCAGTTCTGGCCTTGCATTGCAGGGAAGCAGTGCAGGGAAGTCCTCCCTAAAACTCTTTATATTTGTGTTGCATTTTTATAACCCACCAGTGTTCCACATTTATCTCATCCATGCCTCACAACCATAAGATCTGCAACTGCAACATGTCAAAGTCTGACTCTTCTTTCCTCAATTTCTTATCATAGAGATAAGCAGGAAGTTTGCATTTCAGCTCCCACCAGCTATGCTTCTTGAGGATTATTAAACAGTCTCTCAAGTCCCCCTTTTCCCTAGAAAATTTCAACTTTAATGGATTAAAGATGGTAACCAAAGAAGAAGCCTAATTTTTCTTGGTGTACCCCTTATGTCTTGTTCCCTAATTGTATGGCAACATTTTACAGTAAACATAATAATTAGTTACACAAGAATGACAGTTGGACAACATATAACTTCTTTAATGAAAGGGATAGGGTTACACACACACAGAAGTAGCACTACAGAGTGGAAATTCTCTGTGACTTCATGCAGACTGCTCACTTTACTCAGAAAACTCCTCTCTCCATTTTTCAATTTGCCATTTTACCCTTCAGCCATTCAAAATATCTGCTGACCAGTCACCCCACTTGGATTGTCTGAGGTCTCCAGTTAGAAGTCAGTTTCTTAGACAAGCCTTCCTTGATCCTCTCTAGGCTTGGTTGGGTGCCCCAGTCCTTTGGTCCCACACTATTCTGCATTTGCCTGTCATAGTCTTGAGTCACACTTCATTGGACGTATTGGTTGATTGTCTGTCTGTTCTCTTAGATCTCCTGAGGGCAGGTACAATGTCTGCCTTGTTTGTTTTTCTTTCTCTAGGAACTATCATAATTGCCTGTCATTTAAGGTATGGCCAACACATGCTTACTGATTGAATACCTGAGCACCTGCATCAGAAGATAGGGTCTGGTTCCACTTACACAAGCAATTAATTGTGTGACATTAGACAATTCACTTGATCACTTGATATCTTTGTGAACTATTTTCTTTTTTTTCTGTGAAATAGGAATAAAAACACCTTCCCAGCCCATTTCACAGGATTATAATGAAAACCAAGATCACTATATGTGAAAATAATTTGGAGGTGTACAGTGCTATGAAAATGCTTCATTACTCAGTCATTTTAGCAAGCTGGAAATATTCCTTCTATATTAGGAATACCACTATGATGTTTTACTGGATAAAAATGTTGGCTTCTTGTGTTCAGATAGATCTTTCCCCCAAGAAATTGGACAAAAGAGGCAAGTAATGTTTCACAGCTTGATTAGTTATAGTTCACTGGGGAGAAAATGTGGTGGGAGGGTGTAACTTTTCAAAGAAAAATAAAATAAGGATAGTGGTAAACCACATGTGCATACATTTTTACAAGGTAGTGTAATTCATCTCTGTTCCATTCCCCATGCCACCATCTCTCTTCTGCATTCTGTCAGCCCTGGAATCCATTCCCCTTTATAGCTGCCATTTAGCTTTCTAAATCTAAAACACGCTGGAGCCTATTTTCTCTTTCTCTTCAACCTGGAGGAGTAGGCACCACTTTGTGCTCTGAAGACCTCTATCACAGGCCTAGAATGTGCTTGCACTCCTTGGCTGTTAGAGCAGGAGGACTCATCTTCTGCAATGGGCTGTGCATCTCCCCACCTGTCCAATCATTCCTCTGTGTTGTTGAACATGGGCCTCACCTGCTTCCTCATCCTCTAGTCAGAGCTCTTCCCAGTCAGCATCACAGACCTGTCCTCACTTAAATATGTGAGATGAATTATTTGTGCACCTAGCTGTTGTCCTAGCTCAAGCCATTCTGCAAACTCCTTAAGGGTAGAGCCTGTGCCTCAGTTGTCTTCATGTCTTCACAGGTTATCAGGAGTGCTGGGGCTGAGCGGATCCTCTGCTACTGACTCACAGCCTGTAATTGAATTACATGAGACTTATGTCAGACCAAAGTGTGTGAATCATAGTTATAAACTGCCTCACACATTTTGATGAGGTCCTGACAACATATTAATATTATTTGCAGCCTACAAATAGCACAAAGAGTTATTTTCCTGTTCAGAGACCTTTTCAGATGTTCTCTGGGACAATGTTCATATGGAGGATATTTCCGTGACTGATCTTGGTGCTTATTAAAAATATATATTATTTTAGCAGCAATAATTTTATGATAGGTATTTGAAGGACCATAAAACTAAAAATGAAAAATGGTGGCAGAACGAGAAGAGGAGACTAAATCCTATACCATTTAGCATTACTATTTTTTTAAATCTTATTAATACAAAAAGAAAAGTTCTCATTGGAGCTGGAAGCCTATTTATTATAAGCAATTATAAATTAAATAAAATCAAATTTAATTTTAAAAATCCCCTTTCCACAAATTTTTTCATATTTCTTGAAAGTAGATTTGATTTGTATATCTTTTTGTCTCTCTCTGCACACTTAATAAATGTCATTTTTTATTATTGAGAATATGCCACTGTTGTGATTCATGAAAATTTGGAAAAAGCCATATGTTGTTCAGGTCGAAAATGATGAAAGAGAGATTGTAAAAGATAAGATACATTTTGAGGAATTCACAAGACAGTAGAGTTTTAAGTATCATCTTGATGTATGAGATTTTCCTGATAACTTCTTGCCACCAACCACCTTATTTGGATCAGAGCTTCTGCAAGATCACACACATACACATTTCCTCAAATAGAAAGTGCCCAACAGCCAGCTCCTCAGCCAGAGAGTGGCAGTTAGTAATTAAGTGACCCCTGACATGTAAGCACCCCTCTCTGTTTCATGAGAAGAACAAAAGAGAGTTATTGAAGAAGCAGGTGAAAGCCATAGAGAGAATACGGCACTGGATGGCAAGAGACCTGGGTCTGGTCTTGGCTTTCCCATGTGATGGAAGTCAGTTTGTCTTACTGGTCTTCCCTTTTCTTGTCAGTAAGATAAAACTATTGCCAACTCTAAACTCTAACCTTCCTTTTAGTTCTGACTTCCTGTGTATCTCAGCAGATAAAATGGTTCCTGTAAGACTAATTGTCTTAAATGTATGGGGGGAAACACCTAAAGACTTAGTGGGAAGAAGCATAGAAATGTATGCAAACAGACAAACTAGATCACACATTCTTTTATCCAATCATTCTGTAAGATTTACTGAAGGCTTGCTATGTGCCTGTCACTGATCATCACCCTGGTGACCAGGGCTCATTCTTACGGCTGTACGGGCTGAGCAACTTGTGCACACTGCTTTGATGGTAAACCAGACAGACATGATATTTTCCTTAATGAAGCTTTCAGTCTACTAAGATAGACAAACAATAGATAAATAGTCATTTCAATAAACAAATGTAACTCGCCTGATGGGTCTTACTGTGGTTGCTCTTCTTGCCACATGGTACCACTGCTGGACATTGACCTTGTCTGGGCAGAAGGACAGCGCTGGTCCACTGTTGCAGTGATGCTTCTGATGGAACATGCCCCTGCCCAAGCTGTAACAGGTCTGTGCTCGACTTAACATTAGAGAGCACATTAATTCACACCTGTAACTTCAGCTGTAATGCTCAGTTGTAATTCCCCAGAGCACAGCCACTGTGCTAGAGTAAGTGTACAGAGCAGAGGGTGCTGGCCTCAGGCCATATGCTGTTCAAAACCAGCCCTCCCTTTTGGATCCTTAGCCTCTGGGTCATACTCATCCCCTGACACGTTTGCTTTTCCCTTTTGTATTAGTCCATTTCTGTTTCTTATAACAAAATACCTGAAACTGGGTGATATATAAGGAAGCGCTATTTACTTACAGTTTTGGAGACTGAGAAGTTCAAAGTTCAGGAAACACATCTGGTGAGGGTCTTGCCCTATAGCAACTCAGGGTATCACATGGTGAATATGGTGGAGCAGAGAGAGAGAGGGAATCTCATGTGTTCTCCTTTTAAAGCCCTCAGAACCATGCCCCTGACCACCATTATTAATCCATTTACTATGGCATGGTCCTACAAACTAATCCCCCTTTTAAGGCCCCACCTTTTAATTACCATAACAGAATTTCCCATTCTCACCCTCTTTACACTGTCACAATGGGGATCAAATTTCCAATATCTGGAACTCTGGGGGACACAATTTCAGTGAGGTTGGGGGGACAATCATTCCACAACACCTTTCAATTAATTTTCTGTTAAGACTTTCCATGTCTGCTCCCTCTATCGAATGTAGCCAAAACCACTCTGCTCTAAGTTTCTTGGCTTCAAATCTTGGGAAAGAAGCTTGGTTTCTTGGTCTCTTCTTTCCCCAAAGTCCCTTAGAACCCCTGAGCACTATCCACCTCTTCCCCAGTTACCAGCATTTCATACTCAGGAGTATTGTGTGGGTTTTCCTTTGTTATACCACACAATTTTCTACTATGTAAACCCAATCATTCTACATTTACTAAAGTAAGTGATTCTTACTTCTGTAACATTTGCAGTAATATGATTTGTTCTGCTCACTGAACAGAGAAGTGGGCGCAGCTCCTTGCATCCCCTTAGATACATTAAAACAATGGCATGTTATAAAGGCAAGAGAAGAGTGTTTTGAGAGAATGTCAAAGAGAACACCTTCCTGCTGCATTGGTAGGAGTTTGGGAGGTTATGGAGGGTGTCTCTGAGAAAATGTCATTTATGATGAGTTTTGAAAGATGAGACTTCAAGAAAGAAAGAGCAGTATGTGAAGGCATCAGTGTAGGAAAGAGCTGGAAGCACTGGAGGAACTGAATGAAGGCCAGATGGATGGATTAGAGTGGGTAAATGGAGGGCACCTTCACAGTGAGGCTAGGGAGGTAGGCAGGGTCAGATAATGCAGAACGTGGTCATTATCGTTGGGAGTTTAGAATATTACCCCAAGTATGATGGAAAGCAACTAAAAGCTTTGAGTGAAAGCGTGATTTAATCTATCCTATGTATTAAGAAGGTCACTCAGGTTTTCTTATGGATAGAGACTTGGGACATCAGAGCCCTTGAGTTCTGAGGGCAGATGAAAATGTGGAGGTGTTATTAGTTTTTTTTTTTCTCCTTAAGTGGTGCTTTAAAAGCGGGGAAGGAAGTAGCCTGGCATAGAATTGGTGGGGCAGGGGAGACAGTAGTGCGTCTGTGCAGAGGCACAGAGGAAAAAATTGAGCCAGATGTGCTGAGAGTGATAAGCAAATCTGTTTTTGTTGAAGTACGTTTGAGCATGTTGAGAAATAGTATGAGTCGAAAAGGACTGAAGGGTGAAGGAGGAAGGAGCACATTGATAGGCTGCCTCGAAGAGTAGGAATAAGAATTTGTATTTCATTTGGGCTAGTTGTGCTGCTTTTCTAAACTTCTGTTCCATATATTAAAATAAGAGGGTTCACATTATGAAATCTCTGAATTCATAATATTCTTGGTGAGATTGTTCAAGCTTTGTTTGAACACCTTTATTTACAGGAAATTTGTTGCTTTACAAGAGGCACAAAGAATTTTCTTAGAGCCAAGCATTGTGCCAGGCTCTTTCTCACATATAATTTTTTACATTTCTTGTAACAACCCTGTGAGTATGCATTGTTATATCCACTTCACAGATAGTGAAAAAACTAAAGCTGAAAGAAATTGAGTGTTCGTTCAAGGTAACAGAGCTAGTAAGTGGTCAAGCTGGGACTTAAAGGCCAGGCCCTTTTCCCCATGTCATGGTGCCTCAGAGTAGCCCAATTCATCTTGAGTTGTTCTTTCTATTACAAAAATTTTATTTTCCTTATATCGATTGAATATTGAATCAGAGTTTGTCTTCCCTTTTGCTTCCACCCTTTGGTGCTAATACTAGTCCTTGGTTTATGTAGAACAATACTAAATATTTAAAAAATTTTATTATTATTGTTATTTTTGATAACAAAGAGACCCTTTTTTTTAAATTGACAACCTGCACACATACAATGTTGCACAAGTTATAAGTGGGTCAGAAATTATATTAATGATGCAAACTCATGAGCATTTACAGAAAACTACTGCTGTAGGTTTGGGTGCATTTTGTGCCAGGTACTTTAGTAAATATGGCAAACACAAAGGCATATTTTCAAAAAAACATCTATGTCATTTCATACAATACCTAAATAGGTCAAACCCGGGAAAATCAACAACTAAATGACAAAAGGAACATTCTTAAAGAAAAGTTGGTGATAAAAATGTTAGGTTAATATATTAGGTTTAAAAATTATAGCACTTGGACGTGAAACCAGAAAGTGTTCACATAGTAGGAATTTTAAGAAAAGACCCCCATGTTCTGCTTCACAATTACTACTACATTCTAAAAGAATAATTCTGGGTTGCAACAATGTCTTCCCTCCTAGTATAAACCATTGTTTCCTAGTTCTAAGGAAACAAGATGGTAATTTACATAAATGGGTTTTAAAATAAGATTCTTCCCACTCAAAATAAAATAAGATAAAACTAGTATCATCTCCATCAAATTACAATGAAATTCTACCAAAACGTTGGCCTGGTAAAGAATCTAGATGTAGGCATATCAGAACAATACTAAATTTACTTTAATAGACATCTTTTATTTTTAAGGTTGTATGATACTATAATTCTGTATTAGGTATTGAGAAGTTCTGCTAAATTTATGAGCAGGAAAATAATATGAAATTACCTTGACAATGGCAGGGGAAGGAGCCCTGATTTATGAATTTATTTAATAGATATTTATTAAATATTGGTTGTGTGTGAGATACTGTACTACAGCCTGACAGAACAATGAGGTGGCCCTTGTCCTCGAAGAATATGTTAGCTATCAAATGATTCCCTGGAGAAACTTGAGGTTAACTCAAAAAAGCAATGTTATTTTCTACTGTCAGTTTTCAATAAAGTAACAAAGCCAAGAACCAGTTAGAATTTATTTGTCCATTTATGCATTCAAGGAATGTTTATTGAGTACATATTACGTGTCAGGCACCATTCTGGGTGCTGGAAATATAGTAATGAATTGGACTAGTTTCATGTTCTCGGGGAATTTGCCTTCCAGTGAAAGGAGAGAGGCAGTAAACAAGTAAACAAGAAGTCAGATTACGATGAATACTGGTAAGAAAATTACGCAGCGTGATGTGGTCTTTGTAGACTGGATTGCCAGGGAAAAATTCCTCTGAGAGGTAGTACTTAAGCAAGATCTGAATGAATGGAAAGAATTGGGATGAAGGATCTACAAGAAGAGCATCTTGGGTGGAGGGAACAGCAGAGACCCTCACCTGGCATGTTCAAGAGGTAGAAAGAAAGCCAGTGTGACTGACTTGAGGAGAGGGCAGGGAGGATAGTGCTGTAAACTGAGGTCAGAGAGGCCAGATTTTGTAAGGCTGTATGTACTATGGAGTTTTGTTATTATTTTGTGAGAACTACTAGAAAGTTTGAAGCAGGAGTGACATTACTGGATTTATGTTTTTAGAAGACCCTTCTGGCAGCAGTGTGCAGAACGGATTGCAAAAAGGCAAGAGTGGGGGCAGGGAGACCATTAGAAGGCTGCTGAAGTCATCCAGGTGAGAGACCATGACAGCTGGGATTGCAGTGAAGCAGACATATTCACAAAGTGTTATGGAGATAGAGTACACCAGACATTCCACAATTTCTCTGATCCCTGTTCTGTAACTCTGACCAGAAATAGGACCCTGTCTTCCTCTCTGGGCCTCTGGTAATGAGGGGGCCAGCTGTCCACAAACAGCCTTCCATTTGGCTCCCTAAGAAGGACGTGACTGCTCCGAGCTTACACAGCTGGTAGTAGGCAATGTCAGGATGTAAGTTCTGTCCAATAGGTGCTGCTTCTTTCTTCTGAAACGTGAATCAAAACAGTCACACAGAGACACAGAAGTTAGCAAACTTTGCTCGTAGAAAAATAACATGTCATAAGAATCGTGATTCCCAGGAGAAGATCCAGACCAAGCTAATTTCCAGGCCATGGCTCAGAAGAAATTTTTTATTTGGTTGTTCTTATTAAACTAGCTCCTGTTATTGTTTGCCTTTTCTTCTCCTAAACTAAGAGCAATCTCGAATTAATATTACCTGCATTTAAAAATCAGGATTCTTTGGCTGCAAATGACTAATGCAAACTAGATTAAGCAAAAAAACAAAAATAAAAAAAGGGGAGGGAGTTGCTTGAATCACATAAATTGTAGGAGTGTTATGAATAGAGGTGGCCCTATGAAAAGACTGAAGCCGGGACTGTCTCTCTCTGTGTCTCTAACTTTGGCTTCTTGCCATGTGTCATCCCCAGTTCAGTCTCTGCTTCTAAGGAAACAACCTAAGACATAGCTTTGCAGCTCCTTGGGTAGGCCTTATGTTCTTTTCTCAAAGCCTCAGGTTGATAGGTTTATACGAGGGTACTTCAAAAAGTTCATGGAAAAATTGGTATTATCTTTCAATTCTGTTTTCGAAAATTTGTGGAAAAATAGAATTGAAAGGCAATTTGAATCTTTCCATGAACTTTTTCAAGTACTCTTTTATTTGCAGTCTGCATATGGGGTTTTAATTTTGCTTTTATGACAATACAGTGTTTCAGTGAATGTGAACATCTTGAAGCACTGTTTAAACATTATGGATATTTCTTTCTTTTCTATTATTTTTGTTTGTTTGTTTTATTCTATGAATATAGGGAACAGCTATAGATGACAGAACATCTCAGTACCCTGCTTCGTTTTTGAAGACTAGTGTAAGTTTTGCTAACCTCCAATGAAAGATTCAGGCTCAGAGAATTGTCCAGAAGTTAAATTAAGAGTGTAATGACAGGTTTACTGTGGAACAGAGGTAGCTGTATAAGGCTCTGCAGCTCACAAGTACTCTGTAAGCACCACAGTGAGGTGACTGGAGAAGAAAAAAGGAGTTCTTGATTTTTCCATAAAGGGTGAGTGTACTCTGGGTTTGATGTTAATCTGGCAACTGACTTTCTCTTTATAAATCAGTAGCTGTGCTAATGGCCAACATGCTGGGTGGCAGATTTTTAAATTTATTTAATGGTAGTAATTCCTTCCAAGAATAGACTTAAGAATTTTCCTGGATCCAAAAGTAAATATCTTAATATTAGCTTTTGTTCTATAAAAGACATTAAGGAAAATTTGGAATTCTTTTCTCTAGCATCTATTTCTAATTAAATGATGTTATATAGATCAATATCAGGAAACATGAAAATATCTTCTGACTTCACAGTTCTAGTTTCCTCCCCAGATTTGGTTCTTGGTTGCAAACAACATAATCTGACTCTGAGCACAAAGGACTTGTGTTAAGGATGATATTGGGGCTCACAGAGTCAACAGAAGGCTGGCAGGCCGGGTTTTGATAAGACAGGCAGGACCTTAGGACATTCTGGATGCTGAACTTCAGGCCACACAGCCATGGCCCTGCAGCAAAAACAAATGTTTGCTGCATGCTGTTGTAATGAATCCATCTTTGTATTACTCTTTCAAGATCTAAAGTCCCTATGCAAAACTGACCACTCAAACTTGGGTTATTTACTCCCTGGCTATATCAAGGTGTCGACAGAAGTTTCAGGCACCACCAGCATCCAGTCTTTGAAACTGAAGGTAATAGTGGGAAGTATTTTCCGTGATGTCTCTCCCACCCAGAACAGAGAGAAAAAGGAGTTCTCCAAAACTGGGGTATTAATAATAAAAGATGGAGTCTATTTTTACCATCTGATTCATTCTTAGAAATATTATGATAGTAATGTATCTTTGAAGCCATCTGTTCATGCCTGCACATGTATGTGTTCCGTGTGTGTGTGTTCCTGCCATGGATCTATTGGGAACAGCAAGACTGGTGGAGAGGAAGCTAAAGAGAGCCACAAAGAACAAAAGGACTTATATTTACTAAATGCCTACTATGTGCTGGTACTTGAGAATTACTGTATTAAACCCTTTCGTAACCTAATTTAATCTTCACAACAATTAATGAGTTTGCTATTTTTCATTCCCATTTTTCAGTTGCACATACTAAAATTCAAAAGATTATACGACTTTCCTCAATTATACTCCTTATAATCTGTAGACCCTAGGCTTTTTTACACCATGGTGCTCTATTTCATAGTGGTTCTCTTTTATTAGCTTACTAAATCATTTTCAGATTACTTCACCAAAAATATTGTGCAGAAAAGAATAGATTGATTGAGAATAGTAACAAATCACAGAAATTGTCCAGCACGAATAATCACCGTGGTTAAGGATTTCTTGCAGAATATTCGTTGACTCATTAATTGATTGGCTTTTCTAGGAGCTTGGGTTTCTAGGAAACATATTCTGAAAATCCCTGAAAAAGGTAACAAGAATTTTCACTTGTGATCTGTTAAAAGATTCTACTTAGCATGATACCTGCAATTTAGGAAGTGTTTTTTGTAAAGCTGTGGCATCAATTTCATCCAGTTCTGTATGTCTTTCAGGCTTAGAACATCCACATACAGTGGTAAAATTTTACTAGGCAAACATTTTTCAGCTAGTACCACTCACAAATATTATTCTTTTCACTAAACTATTTATAAGACAAATAAAACTGTTTATTAAGTTCTCTTTGCTTAGTAGAAAAGTGTTTGACTACAGTCAAAATTAGAAAATTTGTTTTGACAGTTTAAAAACTCCAGCGTGATAAAGTGTAATCGAGATTCTTGCAAACCTACTTTCATCTTTTTTTCTTATAATTATGGGGAAGAGAAAGAGCCTTACAGAACCTCAGTCTGACCATAGTGACTCTCTAACATGGAATGAGGCATGTTACTATCTAACACTCTTTTCCAAGTTAAAAGGATTCAGATTCCTTAGTTTAATCCTCAAAATCTTGGATTTGACTACACTTACTCACTTTACCATCATTTTCCATCCCTCCCCCAGCATTCCTACTTTCAGTTATAAAAATCGATTTGCAGTTCCTACAGTGATTCACACAATTTTACACTCAGAAATATGAACTCTTTGTCTTTCAAAACCCTCCAAAGCATCTGCTGTTTTTTTGGATTTGACTACACTTACTCACTTTACCATCATTTTCCATCCCTCCCCCAGCATTCCTACCTTCAGTTATAAAAATCGATTTGCAGTTCCTACAGTGATTCACACAATTTTACACTCAGAAATATGAACTCTTTGCCTTTCAAAACCCTCCAAAGCATCTTCTGTTTTGAGGGCCAGTGCACCCTGAACCTGGAGACTGATTTAAATGCCCCTCCTCTTTCCTCCATTGTGGCTGTGCTTATCTTTATTGCTTAATTTTGCACAGTTATATATTTATAATTATGATAATAAGGATAACTGCCCACAGTAGACAAATCCTTACTTTACAAGCACAAGTTGCATTTCACAAACGTAATCTCATTTTGTTCTGTCAACAACGTTAAGGGGACACTGTTATCTACATTTTTAGATGAGGAAACTGGTTTTGATATAAGTAACTTTCTCAGGGTTGGCAAACTAACAAAAAGCAGAGCTTAATTTCAAATCCAGATTGATCTGATTTTATTGCCTGTACAATTAATTACTAAGCTATATGGCCTCCCTCTTGTTAATATCTATTTATTTGTCTCATTCACTATAAATTATAAACTTCTTAAGAGCAGAGATCTTGCCTTATTTGTCAATAACCTTTCCTGGCCCATAGCAGTCACTCAATAAATGATTGTGGAATGAATGAGGAAGGGAAGTTGTAATTAAGTAAAAAGGACATTACAATTGGAATTGGAAGATCAAGGTGTACATCCTGGCTTTAAGAGATTTACATATATTAGATGTTTTTTAATCACCACATATCACCACCAATCTTGCAATGTGATGATAATCCTGTTTTTTATTATGTATATTTTATTTTTTTACTTGCTGGGCAAATAACTTGCTCTATGGCATGGCCAACAGCTAGTAAATGGTACTGAGTGAATCAAACCCAAATCTTTTTTATTTTAAAGCCACTAAACCAACTTGTATGTAATACATAATGAGTACTGTTAATACAGTAAAATTTGGGAGCATTTTAAAGAATATTATAATACCTTTTCCTTTATTCATTACTTTTATTGTTTCCACATTGTTGTTAGTAAGAAAAATTCTTAGGAAGATTAAAAAATACCTTTAGGATAGACAGGATGGGAGAGACAACATTGTTTTTATAATGGAAGAGAGAAGTTAATTAGAAGCAGTGGGTAAGAAGCACTAGAAAACAGCTGCTCTAATGCCTGGTGTCCAAAGAAGGAAAACACAAAAAGAATGTTTGGAAAGGTGCCCCGGGGATAACAATTGAACAATGAGGAATTTTAGCAACAGTAGGGAAATAGATAAAAATAAGAAAGGAAGAGAAAAACATAATGCTTCAAAAAATGCTCAAGAGTTTTACTATGCGTTGCCCTCAGTCACTATTGGTGATGATATGTAACATAGTGGTTTGGAAATAAAACACACAACTAGAGGTCCACAGTTAGGGCAGCCTTCAGAGTTGGTTAATCTGAAAGCTCAGCGTTGTCATCAAGGACCGAGGCTTGCCCATTCTCTTTCGCAGTACAGCATTGGCCTCATTCTAAGGCTTGTTCCCCTCAGATAGTAAGACAGTTGCCTGTACATGCTTCCTACTTAACCTCTAGAAGGAGCTGTGAGAAGCTGTGTTTTTCTATGGCTCTCTCCCAAGAATGAGGAACCTTTTTCTCAGACATCCTTAGGGGACTTCCTTTTGGGTCTCATTGTGTACTATGAGGTCACATGATCATCCCTGACCCAGGCACATTCCTGTAGCTAGGGATGGGGTCAGTCCCATAGGCTCCAATGGAAGTAGATGTGTTGATGAGAAAGGAAGATGGGAAAATGGATGCTGGATAGGCAACCAGTATTAGACACTTCAGTGATGACACTTACGCACCTTAATTGAGAGAGTATATGTGGGAGGCCCTGAGGCCCTTTTGGAAAAGTATAAATCACTAAACCTTTGCTGTCCAATATGGTAGCCACTAGCTACACATGGTTGTTAGGCACTTGAAGTGTGATTACTCCAAATTGAGATCTACTGTAAGTATAAAATACACATCAGAGTTTCAAAATTAAGTATAAAAAGGTAGAAAGTAAAATGTCGTTCATCATTTTTATATTGATTAAATGTTGAAGTAATATTTTAGATATCTTGGTGATAATCAAAAGTATCTGCTCTGACCAGGTCAACTTAGAAGATCTAGGATTAAGTCAGTAATCACATCCACCTGTCCTGAAAAATGTTGTCATTAGACTGTTTCACTTAGAAGCAGCCATAATGATGCCAGAAAGCCATAAAATAACCTAGAATACCTGATATTGCCCTTACCCTAGATTCCTGCATGTCACCTAGTATCAATCCCAAATCTATTATGTCATGTACTCCCAATAGAAAGCCTGTTGAAGTAATTAGGTGGGCTGTCTTTCTCTCTTTCTCCTCTGACTCTTCCCGCTTCTTGCAATTATAAAATGTTAAGCTCTGTGGGCTACCTGACCTATGTGTCTCTCTGGTTGCAACTGTCATATTGGCTCATGAAGTCCTTGCTATATGTATTTGGTCTCAGTTTCTTTTTAGGTCAGCGCTGGGTAAATTAAAATATATTATTAAAATCAATTCTACATTTTTGTTTTTACCTTTTTTAAAAATGTGACTACTAGAAAACTTAAAAGCATGTATGTGGCTCACGCTTGTGGCTTGAATTATATTTCTATTGGCTAGCACTGCATTAGACCAATGGTATTCCAATTGTTTTAGTAGGGCAAACTATTTCAATATATAACTCTAGAGAAAGAGTTAAAAACAACTGTTCTGGTTAAATGGGGTGGGGAACTGGATATTTCTAAATTCCAATAGCATTTATTCATCAATCCCTGCAAAACATTCTCGAAAATATCTATGTAGGATAGATATCAAAATTTTGATACTATCAAATGTAGGATTTGAAATGAATTCACCAAAAGCATTTTCCCTAAGATAGTAGTAGGAATAATTTTATAATTACTTGTTTAAGATCTTCTCTAGGAAGCTAAGTTGTGCAGTAAAAATTTATTGAGCTCACACATTAAGGAGAGAGGGAGCTAATGAATTCAGGTATTGGGATTTGTTTATCTTTTTATAGGAGGCTGTGATCTTCATAGGAGTTAGAAATTTGAGTTATTAAAAAAATAGGTTTCTTCCTCATGTTTGCTTCCTTCTTGTTCCGATTATTTACTTTGCTGTCAGACCAAATGGTATTAATCCAAATAAACCAACAGATGAGACAAAATCAGCTGAAAGGGGTAAACATAGAAGATACATAGGTTATAATTTTGCATTTTCCTGCATCACATATAATGTGAATTTAATGTTCACACTTCCCTCAAACCTGGTATAAAAATGTAAGTGCTAACCATAATTTAAGTGATATTTTAAATTTAGCCTGATTTCCTGAAAAGGGAAAGCAGGATCTCTTCATAAGAGTGGTTTGAAAAATAAAGTTCACAATTAGTAATGTATATATCACGTGGCACTTGATGGTTTTCACCTGCCACTTATGTATTGAATGAGGGGAATGAGTTACTGTGAAGAAGCATTACAGTGCTGCTTCTTACATCTCAGTGGGTGACAGGGTTAGAGAGGGACCCATACCTGTGTTGGACAGAGCAAGTTATCATTTTGTGGTATGTCATAGCCACAGTCTTCCTAGGAATTTACATACCTAGGAGGTGACAGCGAAGAGATCTTTTATGCTTCCTTTTATTATGCTTAGCATCTGAATAATAAAATAATAATAACAACAAAACAGCAACTAATACTTACATAGAACTTACTCTAAGTCAGGGATTATGAGTATTTTACAGTTTATGATATACCTTCATACCTGTGAGGTTAGTGGGTTGCAGGAATCAGTGTCTGTAAAACTGCTGCTTGGTATCCCCAAAAGGAGGGAGAGTCATCAGAAATGTTTGGTTGAAGCTTTTCCCCTTCACAAAAGCCAAGCAGTAAAAGTGTGGATTAAATACACTTAAAACAGCTCTCTTTAAGTAGGTTGAGGCAGAAGAGGCCGAGCTTCCTGTCATGATTCAGAAATCACAGAATACTCTTAATGTCAAAGCAATAGAAATGCTATTTGTGACACTTTAAGCTCCTCAGGTTGTAGATCTGACATTGCACCATTAGTAAGCCCCTATTTACAATCAATAAGACAAGAGTTAACTATAAAGAAAGCTGGTAAATTTCATGAAGGAGTGTTTGTTTGGGGAAAAAGAAAATGAATTAACATGATGCTGGAAAGTTCCTGATGACAATACTGACTAGAAGTCTAACAGAAGTTGACAGGGAATTTTACAAGTAAATTGTTATTAATGTGTTCTCTCTCAGACTCTGAGGAGCATTTCAAACATCGGTTATAATATAAGATATGGTTTCATGTTTGTAGGCAAGAATTCTGTAAGCAAGGAGTGCCAGAATCATATATAACACTTTTATAGCAATAAAAGGACTTTTGATACTATGTTTTAAAATTCGATGGTAAGTATCCCTATTAAAGACTGTTAATATGCATAACATCTTTTTTCGTATTTTTCTTGGGCCATAGTTTTGAAAAAAATGTTATTAAATAGGCAAAAGAATTCTTCCTTTCTTATAGATTCATATATTTTATTTTAAATACTTTCTCCTTTTGATTCTATAGCCCCAATTTACCAACTTCAAGGTTACTACTGTAGCTATGATCTGAGCATCAGAACATTCTACTTATGAGCAGATTATGAGTGGTAAGAAAATGTACTTATCATTCATTAGCACCTAGATCGCAGCTGTCCTCTTGGCTAATTATAACAAAAGGAAGGAAGGAAGGGAGGGAAGAAAAGAAAAAGAGAAAAAGAGAGAGAAAGAGGAGGAATGGGTGATCGATAGGGAGGGGGAGAAGAGGGGGAAAGGATGGAAGGGGAAAGAAGAAGAAAAAAAGCCGGAGTCTTGAATACAAATAAATGTTTGATTCTTGCATTAGATGACAACTCTAAAATCTGTTACCGCCCCCCCCCCATGAGTAGAGTACACTGTACCCTTGCTATCATTCATTAATTTTCAAAAAATATTTATTAATCTACAATGTATCATGTCTCAGCTAGGCCTTTGCCATGATATACCTAAAAGGATAGAAATGATCCCTACCCTTGTAACAATTCTTATCTATTGAGAAAGACTGACAAAAACAAGCAACAATATAAAATGTTTAGGAGTGATAAGAGAGCCTGAGAATTATGGGAGCCCATATTAAGACGATAGTAAGACATACTAAGATTTGTTTTTGGCAAGAGAAATACCAGATGAATTGACATTTCAAGTCCACACAAAGAATAAGTCAGAGTTAGTCAAGTAAAGGAGAGAGAAATGAGAGTTTTAAGAGTAGACTTTTACCAATAAATTCATAGCTTATTGTTTACAGCTAAGACTCCAGCTACTCTAAATTCACACTTCTTTTTTAAGTGTGAAAATAATACGTTTATGGTGGAGAATTTGGAAAAGAAAAATACAGAGAAGAAAATAGAAATTGCCCTAATTCTCACCCTGAGATAACTGCTTCTAGTAATACGTATGTGTGTATATATTGTATAAATACACACAGTTGTTCTTTAGAAATTGGATTATACTATGCAATAAACATTTGTTTTTACTTTTCATGCCCTGCTCATTTCTTCATGTTACTAAATATTCTTTAAAAATATGATTTTAAATGACATCATTAGAATACACAAAAGTTACATATACGATGGATTTTCCATAACTTAAACAGTGTCCTACTGTTGGTCATTTAGATTTTTCTAAATTTCTGTTTATACATTGAGGTGATTATCCCTGCACACAAAACTAATCCACATCTCTGATTCTTTTCTTTAAGCATTTAGCCACTTTTAATTGTCACTAATACTGTGGTTATCTGGGCAGATGATAGAATTGAGCATTTGGGGTTTAAATAAAACTATATTTAGGGAGAAAAAACTATCTTAAATCTAAATAATTTCAAGGATTGGTGGTGTTTAAACCTTGAGACTTTTTCTTGACATCTGAGAAATAAGGGTTTGAAACATAATAAAAATACCTCTTCTTACTTATGGATCACAAAGCTAATCCATCATCTATAATCCAAGGAGTGAATACTTTTATAGAGTAGATTTTTGCCTTTTCCTTTCAGCCAGAATTTGAATACTTACTTGGTTATTGACATTCTGTAACTGTTATAAAAGAAAAATAAACATTGGTCTAGACAGAACATGTGTATGGAGCTCTACTGAGCCAAATCACACAGAAGTTACAATTCATACTCATTAAGAGGGAAATTCTCACGAAGCAAATAATGTGGTGGAAGGCTGCCAGCTTCTTTATAATTTTGAGCTCCCCATGTGGTAGTTGAATAATGATTCTGCTTTTATTTATTTATTTAATGAAACATAATTGATCGTACATATCTGTGGAGTGCAGCATTGAATATCCATACCTGTGTGCAATATGTGATCCTCAAATCGGGATAATTAATATATTCAACATTACACAATGTAAGAATTTTTTTGTGGCCCTTTGTCAGTTTCTTGCTAACCTCCCTCCCTCTCCCCCTTTCCCACCTCTGGTGGTATCAGTTCTGTTCTCTCCTTTTGAAGTTCAATGAATTATAGTGGTTGTTGTATCTTTCTTTCTTTCTTTGTTTTTTTCATTTTTTTGTTTTTAGCTTCCACTTATGATTGAGAACATGTGGTATTTCTCTTTCTGTGCCTGTCTTATTTCACTTAACATAATTTTCTCTAAGTTCATCCATGTTGCTGTGAATGGCAGAATTTCATTCTTTAACAAATATTTTTAAAGTGCAGATTTGAGGTGTTTCTTTCTTTTTTTAACCTCTATTAGGTTGGAATTTAAGGAAAATAGACATAGTACATTCATTTCCTTGCAGTATTCCCCTAAGCATCCACTGTTCTCCTGTCTCTGAATTTCAAAGCATTCTGTTCTAGAAGCATATGCAATAGTGCAATAGTGCCTGGAGTGTGGGAAGAGGTATGCTATGTAAATTGAAAGTGTTAATTATTCTTATCTCATTTTAATTTTTGCAACTATGCTGCTAGATGGAGAAGATATACAGTAAGCATGTATTAATCACGTTTTAGTGAAGAGAGAAATTAAGATCCAAAGTTAGGTAACTGGTCACCAAACTAGAAGTAGAGCTGAGTCAGATAGATTTAAGGGAAGCCTTTAATTCTTGGTTAGTTTGTTTGCCTAAATCTGCTACTTCTTAAAAAATCTTTCCCTGAAGCTTCATGAATCTAGTCCCCTGATATCATATACTATATACTTCCTAATTTTGTAATTTTTCTCTCTTCTCCATTTATTCCTAACCATGTCTTTTGTTCCACACCTTTTTACTTTAGGTTGCTTTTCTTTTCCAAATTATATCCTTACTCACTTTCCATCTTTGCCTCAGAATTTATCAGAAAAAATCTTAACCATACAAGTATATGTAGAAGCCATCCAGTCCAGCCCCAGTGTTTACTAGTGAATTTCATAGAGCCCACAGAGTAAATGATGTTCCAATAAATTGTGGCAGAGCCAGTAATAGAATTTAGTTCTTCTGATGTTGTTTTTTAAAAATTTATATATTACATAGTAGTAAAGATGAAATGACACAATTACTAGTAATTTTAAAAATATTTATGAACTGTTTATTTGCAAAGTGTTCAGATTAGATAAGGCAGGGGAAGCTCCTAAGACTGTAGATTCTAGAATGTGGAGTTGATTTGATAACCCCAAAACAGAGTTGGAACCAGACTGAGAAGACTACAACTGTTTCTCAATCCACAGTGAAGCTTCTCCCCATGAAAATCCTTCAAATTATGTAATTAAGTGGTTTAAAGAGCCCAGACTGGTTTCAGTGTATTATAATGCAATACATTTATCAAACTGTAAAGGAGAATTTCCAGTAGAGCAGGTTATTCTCCCATAGCCTAACAACAGAGAATTAGGGAAAACAAAACATCAGATAAAAACTGGCTTGTAAGGAAATTTCTCTTAAACACTTACATTAGGAATAAACTGGAAATGCATAAACACCCCATAATGGAGGCTAAGGGTGGCTAACCAATTTTATTCCCTTCTCCACAAATTAATTTTTCTGTATTTACTAATTTATCATCTTTAATAGATATGTATGGCCTGTAACCACAGGCACTTTTGACACAAGTAGTAAAGTACTGACGATTTGTAAATGTGTAGTTATAAATCCTGTTGCAATAAAATAAAATCCAAGTGCAGAATATTAAAAACAGTTCTCCTGGTTAATACTTTGCTCATTCGAAAAAACATTATCATGGGGAAAGGGACAAATCATTTTGTCCTTTAGAATGGAGCAAAGTAATTTTACCTGACAGAAGGTAGGGATGCAGAATTTAGGGGTCACGGACATCATCATCGTGTTCCTGGTTATCTCAAGTACATAAAGAGCCCTCCATTCCTGCTGATAACCAGGGGAGAGGCCAGAGGCCCTGGGAGAGTCACATGGAGCCTGGCGAACATGCAGAAGAGCTGCAGCTCTGTTCAGCCATAATTGGTCTCACTGCTCTCTTGACCAGATCATTCATTATATGAGGCTGTTCAGAAGGAGCAATTGTGCCTGGTATACATGCATTTGTTGAAAAATGGACTCTGCACTGGCCATCCATTCTGCTTTTTATTTGTCCCTTCTCCCCTGTATAAAGAGTAGAAAACTGGACTAATAAAAACAATTCTACCAGAAATCTACATATTCACCCTAAAGGTTTTCTCTGGAAGTCTGAGCAATCTAAAAAATATTTGCAAACATGCACACAAAAATTGTAATCACTGTTTAGCTCATTAAATATAGGGAAGTCAACAGATGGATGCTAATTCTCACTTAAGTTCAAAATTAGATGAGGACTTTGGAGCCCTACTTCTGTCCTTGCTGCCATTTGGAAATGGCAGCATCATTCTCATTGTATCTAATTCCAATTATTTTTGTATCGCACATCTCATGATTTCTGGGAAAAGATAGAGTGTCTCTCCTCATGTGCCAGCTATTGCTTACAGAGCTTCATTTCATAATTTCATAATCATTGCATTCTCAATAATAAATTATGGGAAATTACAGTGTGCTAAACAATGTAAGACATAAGAAACCTATATTAGCTTCATAAAAATAATTTTAAGTTATTAGTTGCATAAAAATTAATTTAAAAATAATTTAGGAGGACTGTATAAAATGACCAAAATCTCATTTTAATAAGTAATTTCGTAAATTTTCCTGATCATAAAAAGTTAGGGAAATTCAATACTTTATTTAAAAAAGAAAAGAAAATGTAATTTAAGTGGAGTTTTTGGATAATTCTAGAACAGGTGTAGAACATTTTCCGAATGATGGCAAGTGGTCAAATATATTTAACCATAGGATGAGGTAAGTGGCTGAGAGAGCTAGACAAAACATTTCCAATAGTTTATTTTAAAAAAAGGAAGAAAGATTAATAAGTATTTTTTTTAAAGGCAACTGAGTTGAAAATACTAATTTTATATCTTTTAGTCAAGCACGTTGAAATCTAACTGATGCCACTGGAATAACAAGCATTCACTTTCATGTGTTGCAAATTTAGAAATTGAGATAGGAGTTAGGATGGAGTTTACTTTTGCTTTATTTATATTTTTAAAAAGTTTCCTAAGAAAGTGAGCAATGTAAACAACCTTGTTAGCATATTTTATCTGTGAGAGAGAATACATTGTTTTCAAGCTCATTCTTTCCCTTCCCTCTTAACATTTGTTGATAGCTCGCAGAGTTTGGATATATTCCCCCCCACCCCCACCCCCCCCC
>NW_007726837.1:587690-602494 GCF_000696425.1 Galeopterus variegatus
CCCACCCCGCCAAAGTTATGTGGACATCTGATCCCCAACGTGGCCGTGTTGGAAACTGATTGAGTCATGGGGGCAGATCCCACGGATTAATGCTCTCCCTGGGGGTGGGGATAGTGAGTGAGTTCTCGCTCTGTTAGTTCGCAGAGAGCTGGTTGCTTAAAAGACCCTGGCACCTCATCTCTCTCTCTCTTGCTTCCTTTCACCGTGTGATCTGCTTGTACCCGCCGGCTGCTGCCACTTTCTGCCTTGAGTAGAAGCAGCCTGAGGCCCACACAAGATGTAGCTGTCCCAGAATTGTGAGCCAAATAAACCTCTGTTCTTTATAAATTGACCAATCTCAGGTATTCTGTTATAGCAACACAAAACAGACTAATACAATAGATCATTGTGTGTAGGTATATTACGGGTGTATTAGTTTTCCACTGCTGCTATAACAAATTACCCCAAACTTGATACTTAAAAGCAACACAAATTTCTCTTACACTTCTGTAGGTTAGAAGTCTGACTTGGGTCTCAATGGGTTAAAATCAAGATGTCCAAAGGGCTGCATTACTTTCTGGAGGCTCTGAGGGAGAATCATTTTGTTGCCTTCTCCAGTTTCCAGAGGAGGCTCCCTACATTCCTTAACATATGGCTCCCTTCCTCCATCTTCAAGGCTAGCAACATTGCATCTCTGACCCTTCTGTAGTCATATCTGCCTCTGACCACAGCTGGGAAAGGTACTCTGATTTTAAGGACCCCTGTGACTGCAATGGGCCCACTCAGATAACCCAGGATAATCTTCCCACCTCATAGTCCTTAACCTTAATCACATCAGTAGTCCTTTTTGCCATGTGTAGTAGCATATGCACAGGTCCCAAAGACTGAGAAGTGGATATCTTTGTGAGGGGGCCATTATTCTCCCTACTACAGTGGGAGGTGGTAATATTTAGTTCATAGGACAATAAAGCAGCATCAGAAGATATTAATGTAGACATATATAAGTAAATTTGGTGTATAATAATGAATATTTATTAATGAAGAGAATAACCATCTCCTTTCTTTAAATAAAGTATACCTCTTAATACCATCACATTGGGGGTCAGGGCTTCAACATATGAATTTGGGGGGAGCACAAACATTCAATCCATAGCATGTACCATATGGGTGTCTGTTATTACTATAATTTAAATGAGAGGGGGACCTGAACTAGGATAACAATGGAACAAGAGCAAAATGCATTGCAGAGAATGAAGCAAAAGAAGAATTTAAAGAGTGCTTTGAATGCACTGAGCCAGGGTGAATGTAAGAAAGTGCCTTTTCTCCACATCTGCACTAGCATTTGTTTTCTGTCTTGTCAATAATAAACATTCTAACTGGAGTGAGATGATATCTCATTGTAGCTTTAATTTGCATTACCCTAATGATTAGTGATTTTGAGCATTTTTCATGTGCTTGGTGGCCATATATGGAATCTAAAAAAAAAAAGGTTCTCATAGAAGTAGAGGATAGAATAATGGTTACCAGAGGCCAGGAAGGGAAGGGGGTGAGGGGGGAAGAGAAGTGGTGGACTAACACGCACAAAACTCTGCTGTCTACCCTCAGTGAATTATTGTGCAGTATATGCATGTATTGAAACAACACACTGTACCCCACAAAAATAAATATAAATAAAATTAAAAAAATAATTAGGAGCTACCTTAAGAACTATTAAATAGATAAAAAAAAAAAAAAAAAAAATGGTGTAAAGAAGAAAGTACCATTGCTGGAAGAGTCTGGTTAGAGGTGTTTTGAATGCTCAGGGATGTTAAATTCCATTTGAGGCATGTGACCTGAGGGGACAACATCCTCATAAGTGTGAGCCTCAAGAGAGAAAAATGTACTGTAAGCAACAAATGCAAGCCACATAGATAATCTTAAGTTTTCTAGTAGCCTTGTAAAAAAAAAGTTTAAAAAACATACAAGTGACATTAATTTTAATAAGTATTATTATGTAATAAATGTTTAACATTTAATAATTATTTGATAATGTTTAATATTTATTATGTAATAAGTGTTTTTTATCATTTATTACATAATAAATATTACATATTCTAACATCTCTATGTGCTCCATCCACATTTCAAGTGCTCAATAGCTGTGTAGGTCTAGAAAGGTGAATGAAGTGGCCAGTTACAAAGTCGACTCCTCTCTCTGCATGCAAATGTGAATCCATGTTTGGGTTGTTCCTGCTTTTTTTGCGAATATGAACAATGCTGTTATGAACAGTCATACACACAACTCCTGGTGTGGGAAGTCTCGCTGGGAGGTAGCAAGTGAAATAGTGCCAAATTGTTTTCTAAGATGCTTGTTCCAGTTTACACTCAGAGTAGTATGTGAAAGAGTCTTTGTTGTTCCATACATATCCTCATTAATATTTGATATAGTCACATTTCTTCATTTTGGTCAATCTAGTGGGTGAAAAATGGCATCTTATTTTGTCTTAATTTACATTCTTGATGATTAGTGATTATGATTAATGAGTTTAAACATATTTTCATATGCACATGAACCTTCATTTTTCACTTCTGTGGAAATCACAAATATTCATTCACAAGTATGTATTAATTCAAATATAAATATATATATGTTGTGTAATGTTATATTCATATATTCATATATCATATATTCATTCAAATATAAATATTTGTTCATGTACAAATATTCATTGAGAACCTACTACCTGGTAAATATTGGTCTAGGCACTGGGAATATACTAGTGGGGAAAAAAATAGTCCCAAATCCCTGCCATCGTGGAATTTACATTCTAGCATGTTTGAGGGCATGGGGCAGATACAAAAAAAATAATGCCATATGTTATATGGCGTTAGTGAACTTGGGTTTAAGTTTGGCTCAGACATTTCACATCATTAAATCTTGGTTTTTACGATTATAAAAAGGAGGCGGTAATAGTATCTATCTTATATTATTTATTAAATGCACATGAAGAACTTGACACAGTGCTTGGCAAAAGGTAAGGATTCAGAAATACTAACAGCACTAATAATAACAATATTATTTTCCCATTTCTTGCTCCCACTCTTTCTTCACTGGATTTAATTTTTTCAGTAAGAACTACTGAAGTTTAAACATTAAATATGTTTAGGATGTTGTTGAAGTGTTTGCTATAATTTGGGTGTCAACCTACAGGTATTTTCTGCAACAAGACATATGACTTTGGCTAATTTTGAGATTTGTTATTTTCAAGCTTCTTAAATTCCAAGGACCAAGAGCCTGAGAACAATGTGTGTTTTAAAAAGCTGCATTGGGCCGGCCCGGTGGCGCACTGGATAGTGCGCTGCTTGGGAAGCGCGGCGGCGCTGCCGTCCTAATTTAGGACTGTGTTCTGTGACTATAAATGTTGCTTGAATTAATCATTTCAATTCTACAACCAATTTATTGAAAATCTTCTATGCAAAGTACTGTGTAGAGGAGATACACATGACCTTATTAATAATCTTTGGAATAATTATTTGTCCTTTTTTAGATAATGATGTTGAAAATGATCTTCAATCAGACATCAGTTGAGCACTGCAAGACACACACAGGAAAGGAGAAAGAATGCAGCTTCTTCTTAATAGCTGTTCGCCTGGCTTCATTGAACCAGATCTTGGATCCTTGGGTTTATCTGCTGCTAAGAAAGATCCTTCTTCGAAAGTTTTGCCAGGTAGCAAATGCTGTCTCCAGCTGCTCTAATGATGGACAGAAAGGGCAGCCTATCTCATTATCTAATGAAATAATACAGACAGGAGCATGAAAGAGAACACTTAATTACCTTGCATGTTCACAGCTTTTGGCAACAAATATCCCTAAACCTTACTGTGAAGTTAGGCATCTCTGGCATGCCACTGTTTATGCATTGAAGTGGAATTTTTGATATAAAGCTAAATAGTCTCAGAATCATAGATAATCCCTTATGTGCCAAAAGTATTGAAACACAAACAAAAATATATTAATAGCAGTCTAGTGTTTTTTGGGTCTCTGCCATTTGTAGTTGAATGTGATTAATTATGTGATGAAAACATTTTTTATAAATGACCTTCGTCTATTGGTGGGAGGCAGGGATAGCTACTCTTCCAGTATACTGAGCACATGGGGGATTTAACCGCATATATCACTGAAGACAAGGAGATAGCGATTTGTTTTTGTTCAGGGACATTGGTCTCTGTGTTCTCTTTCATTGTTTCTCTACTTTCCCTCTGTCATTCCCCCACCCTTACATTTTTAGGAGAGTTTAAATTGGATGAAAAAAAGTATCACATATCCAGAATATTCATTGATACTGAGTTATTTAAATATTGCTCATTATATCAAATTAGCTCCTAACCTTACAGAGTTTAAGTTCTGGTTGGGTTGATAATTAGGTTTGCTCCTTACGTGAATAAGAGTTCGTGACTACCAAATTGCTAAATATTCTTTCTTTTGAATACATTTTGCATTCCTACAAGCCTGGAGAAGATTCATGAAACTGATCTATAAGAGACAGTGAAGTGATTTTTCCAAATGCGGTGTAACAACTGCTTTGAGCAAAATATGGGTACTCTGATTAATTATTTCCTCTGATTTTTCCACCAAAAGTATTCTCTGGTCTTTTGAATCTTCAAATACCAACTCTGATTCTACAACAAATAAATATTTTGAAGATTTGATGAAGACTTTCCATTGTTTGGCCTATTTATAGGATAAGAAAATGAATAATTTTGGCCTGTTGCAGCTCTTTCTCTGCCCTGTCCTCAAAGTAACTCTATCTAAATATTTATTATTAAAATGTCTTTCCTACAATATACATGAATACAAACCTTGATAGCTAAGCTTGACATCTTTGTGGCACAAGTAGATCACTACATTAAGTTTTGGGAATTGCAGTTTTTACAAAAGTGTCCCCATCAAACACAGTGGTCCTTTAAGTTAAACCTACCCAAAATGCTGTCACATTCTTTGGCACATTCATTTTGTAAATCCATTTTAATTGGTTTTAATTGCAGGCTATTTCATTGCTTTCCTAGTTTTTTAAAAGCTTGAGATTTATACTTTGTATAGTAACTGCATTTTTCTTTGTGCTTAGTAGGCATTTCAAGAAGAAAGAATTCTAACGTGTACGCTATATCTATTAGATTAATACATACATCAGTTTAGGTCAATGAACAATAATCAATATAAATGGCCATGTCAAATTGAGTCAGAAGACAGAATCTGCTGAAAGTGTTTATGTAATTCATCATGGTTCCACTAATCTAAATTTTGGGAAAGATGAGTAATAATTTCTACTGAAACCCCATTGTAAAATCTCTCTAAGCCATAGAATTGGGTAATCCTATAGGTCACTTTATGGGGTATAAGACAAAACAACCTACTTTATCTTAAGGAAAAAAAATGTACTTATATGACCGAATCTAAATTTTGGGAAAGATGAGTAATAATTTCTACTGAAACCCCATTGTAAAATCTCTCTAAGCCATAGAATTGGGTAATCCTATAGGTCACTTTTGTGGGGTATAAGACAAAACAACCTACTTTATCTTAAGGAAAAAAAATGTACTTATATGACCGATACTAAAGAAGCTTTACCTCTTGGGTGGTCTTCTGACCCTAGTTTACAATCAAATAGGCCCACAGGCGGTATGCATTTGAGTGGTATGAGCATGATTGGGTTCTTTCTTTCAGCACCTAGTATAGCATCTATAATATAAAAATTATCCAATAAATATTTGTTCAGTGCATAAATAAATAAAAGTCTGCCAAAACTGAGTGTACATTAGCGAGGCATATGCAATATAGTTAAAGTGCTTCATGCCATTACAGTTCATCAAGCTGATACAGTGAATGGCTTCTGCTTATTTAATTACAGAAATATGAATTTATCTTCAAAGATGTAATGTCACATTACTATACAAAAAGGTGCTTTGTTTGTACTAATACTTTAGGAGACTAATACTTCCAAATGATAATGGAGATGATTGTCAAAAGAATATCACTTTTCGTCAAACCACAAAAATAGACAAAAGAGCCCGAAACTTACACTAAACTACAGAATAAATTCCTGCCCAGGGGATACATGGTAGGAGTGGATGATTGGCAGCTTTTGAACAAGCTTGAAAAGGAAATGGAAAAAAAAGAAATTGTGTAAATGGCATGTGAGTTCCGTTATCTACACAGCCATTTGTTAGTCCAGGGAAAACCTGATAAGAAGCAAAAATCCCAAATGATTTTAGCCTTCGGATGATACTTGAGGTTAGATTTCAGAGGCAGTATGCTGACGCTCTAGATGTGGTTAGAAAAGTAGACATCTACAGTCCCTGAAGAAGGGCATTTTAGTCTGTTTCTAAGTTTAAGTTTATTGGCCTTTAAGTTCACTCTCATACACTTAGTTTATCCATGTGTATATCTGAGGAGGAAAAATGCATGCATAAATTAGGACAATTCCTGAACTATGAAGTATTGGTTAAAAAACAATTAGAGGCCTAGAAAATCATGTAGAAAGGAGAGAGTGTATGGAATGTAGAAATATATGTGAAATCAACAAGTGTTGATTTTACAAAGCAGTCCTGATTTTCCAAACAATGAATTTATACACTATGTTGTGTCATAGAAGAGAATGATGACATACTATCCAATAAGAACAGTTTACTTTTCAAATAAAATAGGTATAGTGAATGTCTTGAAAATATTTCTAAATTAAAGAAACAAAATGTGCTATCTCAAGATTTACCAAATTTACCTAATGCTATATACCAAGATATTTTAAGTAAATGTAAGTGTTTAATCCTGCCAGAAATTAAAGGTGTGTATATATTTTTACTTAACACCTCTTTATTTCATGAAAGATTTCTTGGCCATGTTACAGAAAAAATGTAGAATCTCATGAAAGTTAAGTATGAAAGATCCCGTGACTCTGTCAGCATTGATTAAAAGATAAACTTAAAACTCTAACAAGCAGTATTTTAATAAGGTGGTCACTCTGTGGCAGTATTCTAATGTTAGATTTTCAAGTGGATTAGGTCTTTTATTTATTCAGTGCTTTTTATATTTTTCTTGGCTTTTGACCCCAAATTAGTGATTAGCATTCAATCTCTTCCATACCAAAATCACTTAATATGTTTTTTGGGGGTTGTGATCAAATCAGAGACTGAAAACAGGAAGATTTTGTTCATTGAGACTATAGGCATGCATATTGCCTGCTTTTCTTTTTCCATGACCATGAAAATACTCCAAATCCCTACTTATTTTCATCATTTAACTCCAAAAGCTTCTCTTGGAATAAACGGGATACTAGGAGATGAGTGACAGTGAGACTGCAGAGTATTTATTACTATAAATGCACTCAAAGCTTTATTTAAATAATTAAAATTTCTGTCTTATCTGTATTAAAACTTTAGGTCATCAACCGTGACATATTTTTATCACAAGTGCTTGTTTATTACTTGCTTTGTGCTTTTATATGTCTCACAATCTGTTAAAATTTGGGTCTAAATAAATGTGCAGAATTGTGCAACTGTGGCTAAGTCCATAGGACTGTTTTCTGAGTTGCAATAAAATGCTGATAAGAGGTGACATATGTCTGTGATGCTTCATGACATAGTTTATGATAGAGCCAATTTACACAATTTAAAAATCAACCTAAACTCACATACACATTTTAAAAGAAACTGACATCAGTTCAGTATTATAAGGAAACTAATAAGTTGAGATTACATATGTAATATGAATCAGAGAATTAGAGAAAATATTAGGGAAATTTTTTTATCTATTTTCTATTTTATAGTTTCTAAAATGAAGATTCTATTTAAAGACTTATAATGTATACCAGTTTAGTTATATACCATTACTGTGTGATACCATAATAGTACATTACAATTCTCTAGAAATATGATTTAATCATATATATTATATTAACTTATATGTCACATATTTTCTTTATTAAGAATATAAATTATTTTATTTTCAGAAGCTTTGCATCAATCAGTTTTATATAAAAAGCAACCCAAAATATCTGCTGGGCTGCATATTTCTTCATTGGGAACTAGACTGATTCCCCCTACCCTCATGCCTCTAACCTCACTATGCATTCTCTCTTAGAGAGAAAGTCACAGAAATATTTACTATTGGTGAAGCCGGGATTGTTTTTAAGAGGAGAGAAAACAGCTTTATATTTTCAATATGTCAATGCCCTCATTTAACTGCATATTTCTTCATTGGGAACTAGACTGATTCCCCCTACCCTCATGCCTCTAACCTCACTATGCATTCTCTCATAGAGAGAAAGTCACAGAAATATTTCCTATTGGTGAAGCCAGGATTGTTTTTAAGAGGAGAGAAAACAGCTTTATATTTTCAATATGTCAATGCCCTCATTTATGAAACAGATCTGAATCTGTTTTTTAATAAGTCTGCTTTGATGGAGCAATTTTATTATGGGAGTCAAGGTAGTAAGGAAAGAGATTACCATCAGGAGTAAATACTTTTTGAGCATCTCAGAGATGACCCTACCTCTCAAGTTATTTTCAGATGTGCAGCTCTTAAATTCCATTGTGAAATGCTTTAGAATTAGAAAGTTTTGATTCTTTAGTTTAAAGTAAATCAGATATCTAGCCAAAGCTAGCTAAACACTGAACTTTAATAGTAATTTGAAAATAGTTTTCTTATACAGTTTTCAATTTCTGTAGAAATCAAAACTGTAATGTTAAGCAGGGGAAAATACATGTAACTTACTGATACATTTCAATGTTCTTTCTACTTTTGAAAGGGTACTAATGCAGGGAGGCAGGAGGGATAGGGTAGAGGACATAGAGAAAGATATAATGGAGAACCTGTCCACTTCCAACCTGTGAAAATTCTTCATCTTTTAGGCAAGACCCTGGAAGCAGACAGAGGAAGGGACTGCATTTATCTTTGCACTCTTGAGCATCAGTAGGACGAAGTGAGGAGTGGCCAAGGCTTTTTTCTATAAAAACAAGTGATAAGTTCACTCAGATCATCATTGGCCACTAAACTCTCTTCCTTCACAACTCTTCTGAGAGAGAGAGACAGAGACAGAGAGACACAGACAGAGATCTTCTTTTCTTTTACCAAATGTTTTTGTGTAAATAGTATAAGGTTGTTTAAGCAAACGAATTAAAAATAGCTGCTGATGATCTTGATTTGTTTAAAGTGAAAAAAATGTAAGTACTATTTATATAGTACACCTAAGGAAGAACTGCAATCATTGGCACTTTAATCCATATTGTAAAGCTTAGTATAAAAAGCATACAGTTCACCTCCTTTCGCCATCCCACCCCTCCACACTTGGTTGAGTGGGAAGGTATATTTTGCCACCTCTATGTAAAGCTTTTTAGGTAGTTATCTTCACTATATTTAAACATATATTCCAGTGTGTTGTAAAGGCTGGTCTTCAATACTGTGGAAACAAAGAATAAAGGAGACTATAAAAAGTACATTAGCATTTTGTTGGCATTCAAGTCATAGCTAGTCTGTGTATTTAATAAATGTATGTTATTTATGTTGTGTTTATCAATGGAAAATAAAATTCAATCTTCTGAAATGTCCCTGTCTTTTTTTCCTGATGCCAGCTCATATCAGGAATGTTTCACTTATAACTATGTTAAGTATTTTGCTGAAATACTATTTGACATACTTTGTCAAATAATAGCACAATGTAAGGCAACAGCCCCATGCTGTTTGGAACAATTACATCATTTTGTTTTATAGTCCACAATAATGTACAGAACAAATTACCGTTGATTTGCTATAAGTCTGTGAGAGCTCTTTTCCCATTTTCAACATGATACATCTTCATGTTATGATCCCAAGATTATTGTTTTTAACACAAAACACATTTATAATCATTCTAAACTTAGTTCTTACTCTTTCTTGTGGTTTCTGGTGTAATATATACATATATAGGCAGCCAAAGTAAGAATTGTCCTTGCTCGTAGTCAGATCCTTTAGAAGACTTGTACCTGGGTATTGGAGTAAGCTGATTACTGGTGGAGCCTAATGCTGGGCTGCCCCACCACCCCGTTCCATGTGTTTATTCAGAACACTCTTCCTCTTCCTTCTTCAGCCAAGGGAGGAGTTCTGTTGCATGGAGACTGCAAAGTCGTAAGTCTGCGAGAGCTCTTTTCCCATTTTCAACATGATACATCTTCATGTTATAATCCCAAGATTATTGTTTTTAACACAAAACACATTTATAATCATTCTAAACTTAGTTCTTACTCTTTCTTGTGGTTTCTGGTGTAATATATATATATATAGGCAGCCAAAGTAAGAATTGTCCTTGCTCGTAGTCAGATCCTTTAGAAGACTTGTACCTAGGTATGGGAGTGAGCTGATTACTGGTGGAGCCTAATGCTGGGCTGCCTCACCACCCCGTTCCATGTGTTTATTCAGAACACTCTTCCTCTTCCTTCTTCAGCCAAGGGAGGAGTTCTGTTGCATGGAGACTGCAAAGTCAGGCTCATTAAAAGTAGCTCATTGAGCTTGCCCTCTTTCCTCCTAAAAAATGGCGTTAGAGAATGCTCTTTTCCTAGTTCCTCACACACTGGGGTTCTAGGCCTCAGGCCAGATCTTACTGTCTCTACGGCGGTCTTTGTTCTGTAGCATTGCAGGTAAAAGTCATTATGGATGCTATGACTGTGGCTGGACAGAAATTTCCACCAGCCTGATGGTGAACCTACAGGCCATGGAGTGAGACATCCCCAGTGTCATGTGCTCAGAGGCCATGGGATTGGATATCCTTGAATCTGGTGTTCTTGCTGATAACAATCTTGAATAAATCCAGTATAAATGTTGGGCATGGAAAAATCCAAGCCAGTTCCCAGGCTTGTTTTCTTTCTTCAACATATATTTGTTGTGAATCTATGATGCACCAAGCTGTGGTAGATTTTAAGACACAAGGGTGAATAAAAGCCCTAAGCTTTCAATGAATGTATAATATAGTAGGGGAATAGGAAACAATTTGATTAGAGCTACAATTAGAGGAAGTATATGGTATTATGAGACAGAGGGGGGATGTGACACTAAAATGGGAAATAGTTTCCTGTAGAAGATGATATTTAATCTGCATTTTGGAGAAAGGAGTAGGCATTAACCTAGAAGGGAAGACATTCTAGGATATTTTTTTACTTCGACTGTCCAAAGCAATTTCCAAGGCTTTCAAATGGATGATATTTAATCTGCATTTTGGAGAAAGGAGTAGGCGTTAACTTAGAAGGGACGACATTCTAGGATATTTTTTTACTTCGACTGTCCAAAGCAATTTCCAAGGCTTTCAAATGGACTAATTTCTAGTGGCCCTGTGAGATGTGTGAGTTTGAATAGAACAACAGCTCTGAGGGCAGGCAAAAGTGGCAAGGCCTTAGGGCAGGCTTTCTCAGCCTTGGCACTGTTGACACAGTGGGTCAGATAATTCTTTGTTTTGTGGAGCTGTCCTATACATCATAGGTTGTTCAACAGTTTCTCTGGCTTCTACCCACTAGATACGAGTAATACTTCCCTAATTGTGACAATCAAAAATGTCCCCAAACCAAATGTACCATGGGGGACATCATTGCCCCAATTTGGAAACTTTGCCTCAGGGCAAGGGCTGTGGCCACCAAGTAGCTGCTATGTGCTTAGAGGGTTTGCAGGATGAGGCCATCTGTGGACCATTCTGATGTTTCCTGAGGGTGTAGGCACTTGAATGCCAGTTTGTGTCTGACTGCACAAAAATGTGGCACCACCGCTACCACAATGCCTAGATCACCACAGGCCCTGATCGGCTTCCATAATCCCATAAACCTATTCACAGATGAAGAGGTACAATTTCTTAGAAAGTATCATCTTCCTATTGATGCTTCCAATCCCTATTCTGTATTTGATAAGAGGCCCTAGGGTTCTATGTTTCTCAAAGGGATGTCTAAAGTAAATTCTTTTCTCCCAGGACCTTTAGAAAATTTCTTGTAGTTCTCCATAATTAAATACACATTTCCAGGCAAGTGTTTTAATAGGAAAGAACTAATTTACCAAACTCTTTTCTTTAATGGGCTTTTTGCATATTTGGCCTGTAGTACAGAGCTGTGGAAGCTTCATTTCATTTGAAAGATGATTTTTATCAAAGGTCAGTCAAATACTAGGCAAATATCTCTTGATGAGCCTTTGCCTTTCAGAATTCATGCCAGTGTGATTCCTCATTTATAGAGTTATTACCATACATTCTGACAACAGAGTTCAAGTCAGAATCTCTATTACTGACACTACTTAAAACTCTTGTTTGTATGAAATAGGAAGACAGATTTGCCTAAAAAACCCGAAACCCAAATCTGACCAAAAAAATAAACTTAGAACAACTGTACTCACTCATCAACTATAAATTTCTAAGTCCTTTCTATGAAAGGACTATGGATAATCAGTGATTATGCCAAACATTCTTATGTAAATTTTTCAAAGAAGGTTTTGAATATAACATACAAGGTTGTCTGAATCTGATTTTGAAAAGAACATTGAAAGAAAATAATTCTGAAATCATAACCAATCGAGGCTTTCCAAAGTCAGATTTGATTAGAAAGTCTGGTTCTTAATCACTGTGGAGTCAGAGATCCCTGAGAATCTGATGAAAGATATGGATTTCCTCCCCACAAAAAGGGCAGAGGACTTTTGTGCAGTGTCAGAAATTATACAGATCTCCTGAAGTCTGCTTGTAGACCTCTTGGGAATTTATGGACACAGGTTAAAAAAATCTTACTGTGAGAGAGTCTCTATGATTCAAGGAACTGCAGGGGTTTCCATGTTTGGTTAGAAAGCTAAAACCTAAAACTGGAACTAAAAACTGGAGCCATGAATGCCAAAATTCCTTCACATCTCACTATATGCCCATAATAGTAAATCAACTTAATCAAGGGTAGAATTATTGCAAAGAACTACAATCTTTTTTAAAAAATTGCCATCACATTAGGATAAGAAACACCACAGTCCAATCCAATAGAGGAGCAATACAGATTACTCACCCCCAAACAGGTTGAAAAGTAAAAAGACCATTTTTCTTTTTAAATGACAAGTTATCCAATGACGTATTTGCCTTACAACAAAGAGGTTGTTTTAGTTTCATCCAAATTTATAAGTAGTTATTCAAAAATCAGTAAAAAATTGCCCTCCCTGAAAAATGCAATCTCCTATACATAAACAAGCCACATGGGTAGAATCTAACTTCATGTTACTAGGATATACTCACATAAGTAGATACATGCCTATTTATACTTCTGCATGTACTAAATGTGTGCATTGCTATTTAGAATGCAAGCAGCGGGGATGATCTTATTGATTGAACCTTTGAATAAGAATGCAAGGCATACACTTCAGACTTTCTTACAAACGCAAAATTAATGATCCTTTAAGCCAGCTTTTAAAGCTATTAGTACAATGCCATACTGATGCTTTATGGTTTGTATTTTCCAGAGGGAAGAGTATGGATCAATTAATGACATTAATCTTTACATTTCTTTTGCCTTATGGGGGAAGATGGAAAAGAGATCTTAGAGCATGGAAGTATTTGTCAAGTAGATACAGCTCTTTGACACCAAAACATCCTACATGTGGATGTGTGTGCATGAATTGGACAGCTGCACAACTATGTGCATGAAATTGCAAGTTGGTTTTCATGAGTCAGGGGGTCAGTGGTTTAGAGTCTTCTTAGAAAATCCATGAAAGGCCATCTTCAGAGAGAAAGAAATTGCCCTTTGTTATTTTCAACATTGCTTGACCATTTAAACTTTTTGCTTTAGCATCTTTAAGAATTAAAGTGACAAAATTAAGTTTTACTTGGAGAAATGATATTGGTATATTGCCAAAGGGAACCACTGCGTTAGATGTTGTGCAGCCCTAATTAGATATGCAAGGCTCTTATCCCAGATTTTCTTCCACCATGTCCATTTTGAATATTCCTGCTCCTATCCATTCAGAAGATTAATAATTCAAAGCTGAAATAATTCATTTATTTTAACCACTGTTAAGAAGTTATAGATTTAACTTAAAATATTTTAAAGTATGAAGTCATTTTGCATAATTGCTCTCTAATGTCATAGTGTGTGTTATAATGAAAGAGAAGAGCTTCCACATTGGGCGAGTCAGAACACCTAGGTACTGACTTGCTTTTTCCTGACATATCAGTAATCCTTTCTGAACCTGAATTTTGTCATCAGCACAAGACTGTTAGGATTACGTGGATAATGATATAATGAAAGAGAAGAGCTTCCACACTGGGCGAGTCAGAACACCTAGGTACTGACTTGCTTTTTCCTGACATATCAGGAATCCTTTCTGAACCTGAATTTTGTCATCAGCACAAGACTGTTAGGATTACGTGGATAATGAAGATAAAGACACATTTGAAAGTGCTGTACAAGTGGTTAATAATATTTTATTAATATTTTTTATTTTTATTGTTTTATTAATGAAACAATATTAGAAAACCAATTATGATTATTCTCATCTCAAACAACTTTAGTACATTCTTCCCAATTTAGTATTCAGCAGTCACACATTCACCAGAAAATATAAGTGATATTAGAAGACTGGTTCTGGTCCCAGATGGGATGTATGAACTTGGTAAAGATACAGAGCTTCTTTTAGGCTTAGTGCCTCATATGTAAAATAAGGGATTGACATGTCTTCCAACTTAAAGGCAATGATTCTCTTTCCTCTGGAAGTGTCATAAAGCCACGTTTTCTTCTGAATCTTGTAAAACAGCTCATAGGAAATCTCCAGGAGACATAGATAGCAAGGCTCATAAAAAGTTTCTGTTTATTTATTTT
>NW_007726837.1:603022-603465 GCF_000696425.1 Galeopterus variegatus
GACTTACCATGAAACCCAGTCCTCATTCTAACCCTACCCCACCACCTGCTCTCCAGTGCCCTCTACTTTCAGGTTATTTTGACATTTCTTCTAACACATACCATCATATTTCTAAGTAATATACTTATGTTGCTATCTCTTGCCTCCTCAACTGTAGACATATGTTGATTTTCTATTTTGCTTTCCTCATCCATTCTTCCGTCATAGTCATCACACAATTTTTATTAAATAAATATTCAATGTTTGCATTTTTATGACATGACAATTGTTCATGCTAAATTGGTAGGACTGATTATGTTTCTTTTCTTGAACACATTCTACTTTTTCTAGAGTTAAGAACACAACACATTTTAAATTTGTATAGCTTTTCTTTGTGTCAATCACTAAATCTTAATCGTTTCTCAAGTCTGATATCTTTACCCCCTTTGGAGTCCAATATTTTC
>NW_007726837.1:606660-607051 GCF_000696425.1 Galeopterus variegatus
TGTCTCTAGCTGTAAAGTCATTAGCAAATAGAACTACCAGAAAGTTCTTGGATTATAATGCATTTGAGAAAACACAATAAAGAAAGGAATTAAATCAGTAAGAATTAGGATGAATGTGATCCTTTTCCTCTTAGTACTTGAATTCACAGCAATAATAATTTGGTCCTTACTGGAGCCATTACTTTCCCAGAAATAGACTGTATCTTCAAGGAAGAAAGGAGAATAAGACTATCTGCGTTGAATTTTGGTAGATTTTGATGACTGATTAAATGAATGATTGGTGGAATTTTTTAGTCATTCACACATCTTTAATGAGCCCTTATCATATGTCTAGGTCCTGGGGACACTGAGGTCTGTCACTTACAGATTCCAGATTTAAGATTCCCTGATT